>NC_060139.1:1110493165-1110769491 GCF_021461385.2 Schistocerca piceifrons
GTGCCTTTTGTATTAAATTCGGATCTAAACTCTGTGTTTCATCGTCAATAAGAAGGTCCAAAGGATACAGTATACCTGAAGTGAAGCACTGGAATCTAAAACTGGACTCACAGGAGAGGTTCAAATAATCGAAAGTGAGACTGTCAGTCCTCTTATACTTAAGTCGGCATTGTGCCTCTTGTATTAAATTCCGATACAATTTCTGTATTTCATCGTAAATAAGAAGGTGCAAGGTATAGTGTGAACCTGAAGTGAAGCATCGGAATCTAACACTCAACTCACAGGAGAGGTTCAAATCATAGAAAGTTAGAAAGTGAAACCTCTTGTACTTAAGTTGATATTGTGCCTTTTGTATTAAATTCTGATGCAATTTCTGCGTTTCATCGTCTATAAGACGGTCCAAGGGATACAGTAAACGTGAAGTGAAGCATCGCAATCTAAAACTAGACTCACAGGATAGGTTCAAATCATAGAAAGTTAGAGTGTCTGTCCTCTTGTCCTTAAGTTGGCATTGTGCCTTTTGTATTAAATTCGGATGCAAACTCTGTGTTTCATCGTCAATAAGAAGGTCCAAGGGATACAGTAAACCTGAGGTGGAGCATCGGAATCTAAAACTGGACTCACAGGAGAGGTTCAAATCATTGAAAGATAGAGTGTCAGGCCTCTTTTACTTGAGTCGGCATTGTAACTTTTGTATTGAATTCTGATGTTATATCTGTGTTTCACCGACCATAAGAAGGTCCAAGGGATACAGTAAACCTGAAGTGAAGCATCGTAATCTAAAACTTCACTCGCAGGAGAGGTTCAGATCATAGAAAGTTAGAGTGTCAGTCCTCTTGTACTTAAGTCGGCATTGTGCCTTTTGTATTAAATTCGGATCTAAACTCTGTGTTTCATCGTCAATACCAAGGTCCAAGGGATACAGTAAACCGGAAGTGGAGCATCGGAATCTAAAGCTGGACTCACAGGTGAGGTTCGAATCATAGAAAGTTAGAATGTCAGTCCTCTTGTACTTAAGTCGTCATTGTGCCTTTTGTATTAAATTCGAATGTAATTTCTGTGTTTCATTGTCAATAAGAAGGTGCAAAGTACACAGTATACCTGAAGTGAAGCATCGGAATCTAAAACTAGACTCACAGGAGAGGTTCAAATCACAGAAAGTGAGAGTGTCAGTCCTCTTGTACTTAAGTCGGCATTGTGCCAATTGTATTAAATTCGGATGCAATTTCTGTGTTTCATCGTCAATAAGAAGGTCCATGGTATACAGTAAACCTGAAGTGAAGCATTGGAATCTAAAACTGGACTAACAGGAGAGGTTTAAATCATAGAAAGTTAGAGTGTCACTCCTCTTTTACTTAAGTCGGTATTGTGCATTTTGTATTAAATTCGGATGCTATATCTGTGTTTCACCGTCAATAAGAAGGTCCAAGGGATACAGTAAATATGAAGGGAAGCATCGGAATCTTAATCTGGACTCACAGGAGAAGTTCAAATCATAGAAAGTTAGAGTGTCAGTCGTCTTGTACTTAAGTCGGCATTGTGCCTTTTATATTAAATTCGGATGCTATTTCCGTGTTTCATCGTCAATAAGAAGGTGCAAGGTATACAGTAAACCTGAAGTGAAGCATCGGAATCTAATACTCGACTCACAGGAGAGGTTCAAATCATAGAATGTTAGAGTGTCAGTCCTCTTGTACTTAAGTCGGCCTTGTGCCTTTTGTATTAAATTCGGATCTAAACTCTGTGTTTCATCGTCAATAAGAAGGTCCAAGGGATACAGTATACCTGAAGTGAAGCACTGGAATCTAAAACTGGACTCACAGGAGAGGTTCAAATAATCGAAAGTGAGACTGTCAATCCTCTTATACTTAAGTCGGCATTGAGCCTCTTGTATTAATTTCCGATACAATTTCTGTATTTCATCGTAAATAAGAAGGTGCAAGGTATAGTGTGAACCTGAAGTGAAGCATCGGAATCTAACACTCAACTCACAGGAGAGGTTCAAATCATAGAAAGTTAGAAAGTCAGTCCTCTTGTACTTAAGTTGATATTGTGCCTTTTGTATGAAATTCGGATGCAATTTCTGTGTTTCATCGTCTATAAGACGGTCCAAGGGATACAGTAAACCTGAAGTGAAGCATCGGAATCTAAAACTAGACTCACAGGAGAGGTTCAAATCATAGAAAGTTAGAGTGTCTGTCCTCTTGTCCTTAAGTTGGCATTGTGCCTTTTGTATTAAATTCGGATGCAAACTCTGTGTTTCATCGTGAATAAGAAGGTCCAAGGGATACAGTAAACCTGAGGTGGAGCATCGGAATCTCAAACTGGACTCACTGTAGAGGTTCTAATCATTGAAAGTGAGAGTGTCAGTCCTCTTGTACTTAAGTCGGCATTGTGCCATTTGTATTAAATTCGGTTGCAATTTCTGTGTTTCGTCGTCAATAAGAAGGTCCAAGGGAGACAGTAAACCTGAAGTGAAGCATCGGAATCTAAAACTGGACTCCCAGGAGAGGTCAAATCATAGAAAATGAGAGTGTCAGTCCTCTCGTACTTAAGTCGGCATTGTACCATTTGTATTAAATTCGGATGCAATTTCTGTGTTTCATCGTCAATAACAAGGTGCAAGGGATACAGTAACCCTGATGTGAAGCATCGGAATATAAAACTGGACTCACAGGAGAGGTTCAATTCATAGAAAGTTAGATTGTCACTACTCTTGTACTTAAGCCGGTATTGTGCCATTTGTATTAAATTCGGATGCAATTTCTGTGTTTCATCATCAATAAGAAGGTCCAAGGGATACTGTAAACCGGAAGTGAAGCTTCGGAATCCAAAACTGGACTCACAGGAGAGGTTCAAATCATAGAAAGTTAGAGTGTCAGTCCTCTCTTAGTTAAGTCGGCATTGTGCCATTTGTATTAAATTCCGATGCAATTTCTGTGTTTCATCGTCAATAAGATGGTGCAAGGTCTACAGTAAACCTGAAGTGAAGCATGGGAATCTAAAACTGGACTCACAGGAGAGGTTCAAATCATAGAAAGTGAGCGTGTCAGTCGTCTTGCACTTAAGCCGGCATTATGCCATTTGTATTAAATCCGGATCCGATTTCTGTGTTTCATCGTCATTAAGAAGGTCCTAGGGATACAGTAAACCTGAAGTGAAGCATCGGAATCTATAACTGGTCTCACAGGAGAGGTTCAAAACATAGAAAGTGAGAGAATCAGTCCTCTTGTACATCAGTCGGCACTGTGCCTTTTGCATTAATTACAGATGCAATTTCTGTGTTTCATCGTCAATAAGAAGGTCCAAGGGATACAGTAAACCTGAAGTGAAGCATCGGAATCTAAACCTGGACTAACAGGAGTGGTTCAAATCATAAAAAGTGAGACTGTCAGTCCTCTTGTACTTAAGTCGTCATTGTGCCTTTTGTATTTAATTCGGATTTAATTTCTGTGTTTCATCGTCAATAAGAAGGTCTAAGGGATTCAGTATACTTGAAGTGAAGCATCGGAATCTAAAACTGGAGTCACAGGAGAGGTTCAAATCATTGAAAGTTAGTGTGTCAGTCCTCTAGTACGTAAGTCGGCATTGTGCCTTTTGTATTAAATTGGGATGCAATTTTTGTGTTTCATCGTCAATAAGAAGGTGCAAGGTATACAGTAAACCTAAAGTGAAGCATCGGAATCTAAAACTCGACTCACAGGAGAGGTTGAAATCATAGAAAATGAGAGTGTCAGTCCTCTTGTACTTAAGTCGGCATTTTACCATTTGTATTAAATTCGGATGCAATTTCTGTGTTTCATCGTCAATAAGAAGGTCCAAGGAATACAGTAAACCTGAAGTGAAGCATCGGAATCTAAAGCTGGACTCCCAGGAGAGGTCAAATCATAGAAAGAGAGAGGGTCAGTCCTCTTGTACTTAAGTAGGCATTGTGCCATTTGTATTAAATTCGAATGCAATTTCTGTGTTCCATCGTCAATGAGAAGGTCCAAGGGATACATTAAACCTGAAGTGAAGCATCGGAATCTAAAACAGGACTCACAGGTGAGGTTCAAATCATAGGAAGTTAGATTGCAACTCCTCTTGTACTTAAGCCGGTATTGTGCCTTTTGTATTAAATTCGGATGCAATTTCTGTGTTTCATTGTCAATAAGAAGGACCAAGGTATTCAGTAAACCTGAAGTGAATCATCGGATTCTAAAACTGGACTCACAGGAGGGGTTCAAATCATAGAAAGTTAGAGTGTCAGTCCTCTTTTACTTAAATCGGCATCTTGCCTTTTGTATTAAATTCGGATGCAATTTCTTTGTTTCATCGTCAGTAAGAAGGTCCAAGGGATACAGTAAACCTGAAGTGAAGCATCGCAATCTAAAACAGGTCTCACAGGAGAGGTTCAAATCATAGAATGTTAGAGGGTCAGTCCTCTTTTACTTAAGTCGGCATTGTGCCTTTTGTATTAAATTCGGATGCAAATTCTGTGTTTCACCGTCAGTAAGAAGGTCCAATTAATGCAGTAAACCTGAAGTGAAGCATCGGAATATAAAACTGGACTCACAGGAGAGGTTCAAATCATAGAAAATTAGAGTGTCAGTCCTCTTGTACTTATGTCGGCATTGTGCCTTTTCTATTAAATTCGGATGCAACTTATGTGTTTCATCGTCAACAAGAAGGTCAAGGGATACTGTAAACCTGAAGTGAAGCATCGGAATCTAAAACTGGACTCACAGGAGAGGTTCAAATCATAGAGAGTTAGAGTGTCACTCCTCTTGTACTTAAGTCGGTATTGTGCCTCTTGTATTAAATTCGGATGCAATTTCTGTGTTTCATCGTCAATAACAAGGTCCAAGGCATACAGTAAACGTGAAGTGAAGCATCGGAATCTACAACTGGACTCACAATAGAGGTTCAAATCATAGAAAGTTAAAGTGTCAGTCCACTTTTACTTAAGTCGGTATTGTGCCATTTGTATTAAATTCCGATGCAATTTCTGTGTTTCATCGTCAATAAGAAGGTCCAAGGGATACAGTAAACCTGAAGTGAAGCATCGGAATCTAAACCTGGACTAACAGGAGAGGTTCAAATCATAGAAAGTGAGACCGTCAGTCCTCTTGTACTTAAGTCGGCATTATGACTTTTGTATTTCATTCGGATTTAATTTCTGTGTTTCATCGTCAATAAGAAGGTCCAAGGTAGACAGGAAACCTGAAGTGATGCACCGGAATCTAAAAGTGGATTCACAGGAGAGGTTCAAATTATAGAAAGTGAGAGTGTCAGTCCTCTTGTACTTAAGTCGGCATTGTGACTTTTGTATTAAATTCGGATGCAATTTCTGTGTTTCATCGTCAATAAGAAGGTCCAAGGGATACAGTAAACATGAAGTGAAGTATCGGAATCTAAAACTGGACTCACAGGAGATGTTCAAATCATAGAAGGTGAGAGTGTCAGTCCTCTTGTACTTAAGTCAGCATGTGCCTTTTGTGTTTAATTCGGACGCAATTTCTGTGTTTCATCGTCAAGTAGAAGGTCCAAGGTATACAGTAAACCTGAAGTGATGCATCGCAATCTAAAACTGGAATCACAGGAGAGGTTTAAATCATTGAAAGTTAGTGTGTCAGTCCTCTAGTACGTAAGTCGGCATTGTGCCTTTTGTATTAAATTGGGATGCAATTTTTGTGTTTCATCGTTAAGAAGAAGGTCCAATGTATACAGTAAACCTGAAATGAAGCATCGGAATCTAAAAATGGACTCACAGGAGAGGTTCAAATCATAGAAAGTTAGAGTGTTAGTACTCTTGTACTTAAGTTGGCATTGTGAATTTTGTATTAAATTCGGATGCAATATCTGTGTTTCATCGTCAATAAGAAGGTGCAAGGTATACAGTAAACCTGAAGTGAAGCATCGGAATCTAAAACTCGACTCACAGGAGAGGTTGAAATCATAGAAAGTGAGGGTGTCAGTCCTCTTTTGTTCTTAAGACGGCATTTTACCATTTGTATTAATTCGGATGCAATTTCTGTGTTTCATCGTCAATAAGAAGGTCCAAGGGATACAGTAAACCTGAAGTGAAGCATCGGAAACTAAAACTGGACTCCCAGGAGAGGTCAAATCATAGAAAGAGCGAGTGTCAGTCCTCTTCTACTTAAGTCGGCATTGTGCCATTTGTATTAAATTCGAATGCAATTTCTGTGTTCCATCGTCAAGAAGAAGGTCGAAGGGATACATTAAACCTGAAGTGAAGCATCGGAATCTAAAACTGGACTCACAGGTGAAGTTCAAATCATAGAAAGTTAGATTGCAACTCCTCTAGTACTTAAGCCGGTATTGTACCTTTTGTATTAAATTCGGATGCAATTTCTGTATTTCATCGTCAATAAGAAGGTCCAAGGGATACAGTCAACCAGAAGTGAAGCATCGGAATCTAAAACTGGACTCACAGGAGAGCTTCAAATCATAGAACAGAAGAGTGTCAGTCCTCTTTTACTTAAGTCGGCATTGTGCCTTTTGTATTAAATTCGGACGCAATTTCTGACTTTCATCGTCAATACGAAGGTCCAAGGGATACAGTAAACCGGAAGTGAAGCATCGGAATCTAAAACTGGACTCACAGGAGAGGTTCAAATCATAGAAAGTTAGAATGTCAGACCTCTTGTACTTAAGTCGTCATTGTGCCTTTTGTATTAAATTCGAATGTAATTTCTGTGTTTCAACGTCAATATGAAGGTGCAACGTATACAGTATACTTGTAGTGAAGCATCGGAATCTATAACTGGACTCACAGGAGAGGTTCAAATCACAGAAAGTGAGAGTGTGAGTTCTCCTGTACTTAAGTCTGCATTGTGCCAATTGTATTAAATTCGGATGCAATTTCTGTGTTTCATCGTCAATAAGAAGGTCCATGGGATACAGTAAACCTGAAGTGAAGCATCGGAATCTAAAACGGGACTAACAGGAGACGTTTAAATCATAGAAAGTTAGAGTGTCACTCCTCTTTTACTTAAGTCGGTATTGTGCATTTTGTATTAAATTCGGATGCAATTTCTGTGTTTCGTCGTCAATAAGAAGGGCCAAGTGATACAGTAAACCTGAAGTGAAAAATCGGAATCTAAAACTGGACACACAGGAGAGGTTCAAATCATCGAATGTTAGAGTGTCAGTCCACTTTTACTTAAGTCGACATTGTGCCTTTTGTATTAATTTAGGATGCAATTTCTGTGTTTCATCGTCAATAAGAAGGTCCAAGGTATACAGTAAAGCTGAAGTGAAGCATCGGATTCTAGAACTGGACTCACAGGAGGGGTTAAAATCATAGAAAGTTAGCGTGTCAGTCCTCTTTTACTTAAGTCGGCATTGTGCCTTTTGTATTAAATTCCGATGCGATTTCTGTGTTTCATCGTCAATAAGAAGGTGCAAGGTATACAGTTAACCTGAAGTGAAGCATCGGAATCTAAAACTGGACTCACAGGAGAGGTTCAAATCATAGAAAGTGAGAGTGTCAGTCCTCTTGTACTTAAGTGGTCATTGTGCATTTGTATTAGATTCGGATGCAATTTCTGTGTTTCATCGCCAATAAGAAGGTCCAAGGTATACAGTAAACCTGCAGTGAAGAATCGGAATCTAAAACTACACTCACAGGAGAGATTCAAATCATAGAAAGTTAAAGTGTCACTCCTCTCGTACTTAAGCCGGTGTTGTGCATTTTGTATTATTTTCTAATGCAATTTCTGTGTTTCATCGTCAATAAGATGGTCCATGGGATACAGTAAACCTGAAGTGAAGCATCGGAATCTAAAACTAATCTCACAGGAGAGGTTAAAATCACAGAATGTTAGAGGGTCAGTCCTCTTTTACTTAAGTCGGCATTGTGCCTTTTGTATTAAATTCGGATGCAATTTCTGTGTTTCATCGTCAATAAGAAGGTCCAAGTGATACAGTAAACATGAAGTGAAGTATCGGAATCTAAAACTGGACTCACAGGAGATGTTCAAATCATAGAAAGTGAGAGTGTCAGTCCTCTTGTACGTAAGTCGGCATTGTGCCTTTTGTATTAAATTGGGATGCAATTTTTGTGTTTCATCGTTAATAAGAAGGTCCAAGGTATACAGTAAACCTGAAATGAAGCATCGGAATCTAGAAATGGACTCACAGGGGAGGTTCAAATCATAGAAAGTTAGAGTGTTAGTACTCTTGTACTTAAGTTGGCATTGTGAATTTTGTATTAAATTCGGATGCAATATCTGTGTTTCATCGTCAATAAGAAGGTGCAAGGTATACAGTAAACCTGAAGTGAAGCATCGGAATCTAAAACTCGACTCACAGGAGAGGTTGAAATCATAGAAAGTGAGAGTGTCAGTCCTCTTTTGTTCCTAAGACGGCATTTTACCATTTGTATTAATTCGGATGCAATTTCTGTGTTTCATCGTCAATAAGAAGGTCCAAGGGATACAGTAAACCTAAGTGAAGCATCGGAAACTAAAACTGGACTCCCAGGAGAGGTCAAATCATAGAAAGAGCGAGTGTCAGTCCTCTTCTACTTAAGTCGGCATTGTGCCATTTGTATTAAATTCGAATGCAATTTCTGTGTTCCATCGTCAACAAGAAGGTCCAAGGGATACACTAAACCTGAAGTGAAGCATCGGAATCTAAAACTGGACTCACAGGTGAGGTTCAAATCATAGAAAGTTAGATTGCAACTCCTCTTGTACTTAAGCCGGTATTGTACCTTTTGTATTAAATTCGGATGCAATTTCTGTATTTCATCGTCAATAAGAAGGTCCAAGGGATACAGTCAACCTGAAGTGAAGCATCGGAATCTAAAACTGGACTCACAGGAGAGCTTCAAATCATAGAATGGTAGAGTGTCAGTCCTCTTTTACTTAAGTCGGCCTTGTGCCTTTTGTATTAAATTCGGATGCAATTTCTGTCTTTCATCGTCAATACGAAGGTCCAAGGGATACAGTAAACCGGAAGTGAAGCATCAGAATCTAAAACTGGACTCACAGGAAAGGTTCAAATCATAGAAAGTTAGAATGTCAGACCTCTTGTACTTAAGTCGTCATTGTGCCTTTTGTATTAAATTCGAATGTAATTTCTGTGTTTCAACGTCAATATGAAGGTGCAACGTATACAGTATACCTGTAGTGAAGCATCGGAATCTAAAACTGGACTCACAGGAGAGGTTCAAATCACAGAAAGTGAGAGTGTGAGTCCTCCTGTACTTAAGTCTGCATTGTGCCAATTGTATTAAATTCGGATGCAATTTCTGTGTTTCATCGTCAATAAGAAGGTCCATGGGATACAGTAAACCTGAAGTGAAGCATCGGAATCTAAAACTGGACTAACAGGAGACGTTTAAATCATAGAAAGTTAGAGGATCACTCCTCTTTTACTTAAGTCGGTATTGTGCATTTTGTATTAAATTCGGATGCAATTTCTGTGTTTCATCGTCAATAAGAAGGGCCAAGTGATACAGTAAAACTGAAGTGAAATATCGGAATCTAAAACTGAACACACAGGAGAGGTTCAAATCATCGAATGTTAGAGTGTCAGTCCACTTTTACTTAAGTCGACATTGTGCCTTTTGTATTAATTTAGGATGCAATTTCTGTGTTTCATCGTCAATAAGAAGGTCCAAGGTATACAGTAAACCTGAAGTGAAGCATCGGATTCTGGAACTGGACTCACAGGAGGGGTTAAAATCATAGAAAGTTAGCGTGTCAGTCCTCTTTTACTTAAGTCGGCATTGTGCCTTTTGTATTAAATTCCGATGCGATTTCTGTGTTTCATCGTCAATAAGAAGGTGCAAGGTATACAGTAAACCTGAAGTGAAGCATTGATATCTAAAACTGGACTCACAGGAGAGGTTCAAATCATAGAAAGTGAGAGTGTCAGTCCTCTTGTACTTAAGTGGTCATTGTGCATTTGTATTAAATTCGGATGCAATTTCTGTGTTTCATCGTCAATAAGAAGGTCCAAGGTATACAGTAAACCTGCAGTGAAGCATCGGTATCTAAAACTACACTCACAGGAGAGATTCAAATCATAGGAAGTTAGAGTGTCACTCTCTCGTACTTAAGCCGGTGTTGTGCATTTTGTATATTTTCGCATGCAATTTCTGTGTTTCATCGTCTATAAGTAGGTCCTGGGGATACAGTAAAACTGAAGTGAAGCATCGGAATCTAAAACTAATCTCACAGGAGAGGTTAAAATCACAGAATGTTAGAGGGTCAGTCCTCTTTTACTTAAGTCGGCATTGTGCCTTTTGTATAAATTCGGATGCAATTTCTGTGTTTCATCGTCAATAAGAAGGTCCAAGGGATACAGTAAACATGAAGTGAAGTATCGGAATCTAAACTGGACTCACAGAAGATGTTCAAATCATAGAAAGTGAGAGTGTCAGTCCTCTTGTACGTAAGTCGGCATTGTTGCTATTTGTATTAAATTGGGATGCAATTTTTGTGTTTTCATCGTTAATAAGAAGGTCCAAGGTATACTGTAAACCTGAAATGAAGCATCGGAATCTAAAAATGGACTCACAAGAGAGGTTCAAATCATAGAAGGTTAGAGTGTCTGTCCTCTTTTACTTAAGTCGGCATTGTGCCTTTTGTATTAAATTCGATGCAATTTCTGGGTTTTCATCGTCAATAAGAAGGTCAAAGGGATACAGTAAACCTAAAGTGAAGTATCGGAATCTTAAACTGGACTCACATCAGAGATTCAAATTATAGAAAGCTAGAGTGTCACTCCTCTTGTACTTGTGTCGGTATTGTGCCTTTTGTATTAAATTCGGTGCAATTTCTGTGTTTCATCGGCAGTAAGAAGGTCCAAGGTATACAGTACACCTAAAGTGAAGCATCGGATTCTAAAACTGGACTCACAGGAGGGGTTCAAATCATAGAAAGTAATGTGTCAGTTCTCGTGTAACTTAAGTCGGGCATTGTGGACTTTTGAATTTAATTCCGATGCAATATCTGTGTTTCATCGTGAATAAGAAAGTCCAAGGTATACAGTCAACCTGAAGTGAAGCATCGGAATCTACATGTGGACTCACAGGAGAAGTTCAAATCATAGAAAGTTAGAGTGTCAGTCCTCTTGTACTTATGTCGGCATTGTGCCTTTTGTATTAAATTCGTAGCCATTTCTGTGTTTCATCGTCAAAAGAAGGTGCAAGGTATACGGTAAACCTGAAGTGATGCATCGGAATCTAAAACTGGACTCACAGGAGAGGTTCAAAACATAGAAAGTGAGAGAATCAGTCCTCTTGTACATCAGTCGGCACTGTGCCTTTTGTATTAAATACGGATGCAATTTCTGTGTTTCATCGTCAATAAGAAGGTCCAAGGGATACAGTAAACTTGAAGTGAAGCATCGAATCTAAAGCTGGACTAACAGGAGTGGTTCAAATCATAAAAAGTGAGACTGTCAGTCCTCTTGTACTTAAGTCGTCATTGTGGCTTTTGTATTTAATTCGGATTTAATTTCTGTGTTTCATCATCAATACGAAGGTCCAAGGTATACAGGAAGCCTGAAGTGAAGCACCGGAATTTAAAACTGGATTCACAGGAGAGGTTCAAATCATAGAAAGGGAGAGTGTCAGTCCTCTTGTACTTAAGTCGGCATTGTGAATTTGTATTAAATTCGGATGCAATTTATGTGTTTCATCGTCAATAGAAGGTCCAAGGGATTCAGTAAACTTGAAATGAAGCATCGGAATCTAAAACTGGAGTCACAGGAGAGGTTCAAATCATTGAAAGTTAGTGTGTCAGTCCTCTAGTACGTAAGTCGGCATTGTGCCTTTTGTATTAAATTGGGATGCAATTTTTGTGTTTCATCGTCAATAAGAAGGTGCAAGGTATACAGTAAACCTAAAGTGAAGCATCGGAATCTAAAACTCGACTCACAGGAGAGGTTGAAATCATAGAAAATGAGAGTGTCACTCCTCTTGTACTTAAGTCGGCATTTTACCATTTGTATAAATTCGGATGCAATTTCTGTGTTTCATCGTCGATAAGAAGGTCCAAGGGATACAGTAAACCTGAAGTGTAGCATCGGAATCTAAAGCTGGACTCCCAGGAGAGGTCAAATCATTGAAAGAGAGAGTGTCAGTCCTCTTGTACTTAAGTCGGCATTGTGCCATTTGTATTAAATTCGAATGCAATTTCTGTGTTCCATCGTCAATGAGAAGGTCCAAGGGATACATTAAACCTGAAGTGAAGCATCGGAATCTAAAACTGGACTCACAGGTGAGGTTCAAATCATAGAAAGTTAGATTGCAACTCCTCTTGTACTTATGTGCCTTTTGTATTAAATTCGGATGCAATTTCTGTGTTTCATTGTCAATAAGAAGGTCCAAGGTATTCAGTAAACCTGAAGTGAATCATCGGATTCTAAAACTGGACTCACAGGAGGGGTTCAAATCATAGAAAGTTACAGTGTCAGTCCTCTTGTACTTATGTCGGCATTGTGCCTTTTCTATTAAATTCGGATGCAACTTATGTGTTTCATCGTCAACAAGAAGGTCAAGGGATACTGTAAACCTGAAGTGAAGCATCGGAATCTAAAACTCGACTCACAGGAGAGGTTCAAATCATAGAGAGTTAGAGTGTCACTCATCTTGTACTGAAGTCGGTATTGTGCCTCTTGTATTAAATTCGGATGCAATTTCTGTGTTTCATCGTCAATAACAAGGTCCAAGGCATACAGTAAACGTGAAGTGAAGCATCGGAATCTACAACTGGACTCACAATAGAGGTTCAAATCATAGAAAGTTAAAGTGTCAGTCCACTTTTACTTAAATCGGTATTGTGCCATTTGTATTACATTCCGATGCAATTTCTGTGTTTCATCGTCAATAAGAAGGTCCAAGGGATACAGTAAACCTGAAGTGAAGCATCGGAATCTAAACCTGGACTAACAGGAGAGGTTCAAATCATAGAAAGTGAGACCGTCAGTCCTCTTGTACTTAAGTCGGCATTATGCCTATGGTATTTAATTCGGATTTAATTTCTGTGTTTCATCGTAAATAAGAAGGTCCAAGGTATACAGGAAACCTGAAGTGATGCGCCGGAATCTAAAAGTGGATTCACAGGAGAGGTTCAAATTATAGAAAGTGAGAGTGTCAGTCCTCTTGTACTTAAGTTGGCATTGTGACTTTTGTAATAAATTCGGATGCAATTTCTGTGTTTCATCGTCAATAAGAAGGTCCAAGGGATCCAGTAAACATGAAGTGAAGTATCGGAATCTAAAACTGGACTCACAGGAGATGTTCAAATCATAGAAAGTGAGAGTGTCAGTCCTCTTGTACTTAAGTCAGCATGTGCCTTTTCTGTTTAATTCGGACGCAATTTCTGTGTTTCATCGTCAAGTAGATGGTCCAAGGTATACAGTAAACCTGAAGTGATGCATCGCAATCTAAAACTGGAATCACAGGAGAGGTTCAAATCATTGAAAGTTAGTGTGTCAGTCCTCTAGTACGTAAGTCGGCATTGTGCCTTTTGTATTAAATTGGGATGCAATTTTTGTGTTTCATTGTTAAGAAGAAGGTCCACGGTGTACAGTAAACCTGAAATGAAGCATCGGAATCTAAAAATGGACTCACAGGAGAGGTTCAAATCATAGAAAGTTAGAGTGTTTGTACTCTTGTACTTAAGTTGGCATTGTTAATTTTGTATTAAATTCGGATGCAATATCTGTGTTTCATCGTCAATAAGAAGGTCCAAGGGATACAGTAAACCTGAAGTGAAGCATCGGAAACTAAAACTGGACTCCCAGGAGAGGTCAAATCATAGAAAGAGCGAGTGTCAGTCCTCTTCTACTTTAGTCGGCATTGTGCCATTTGTATTAAATTCGAATGCAATTTCTGTGTTCCATCGTCAACAAGAAGGTCCAAGGGATACATTAAACCTGAAGTGAAGCATCGGAATCTAAAACTGGACTCACAGGTGAGGTTCAAATCATAGAAAGTTAGATTGCAACTCCTCTTGTACTTAAGCCGGTATTGTACCTTTTGTATTAAATTCGGATGCAATTTCTGTATTTCATCGTCAATAAGAAGGTCCAAGGTATACAGTCAACCTGAAGTGAAGCATCGGAATATAAAACTGGACTCACAGGAGAGCTTCAAATCATAGAACGGTAGAGTGTCAGTCCTCTTTTACTTAAGTCGGCATTGTGCCTTTTGTATTAAATTCGGATGCAATTTCTGTCTTTCATCGTCAATACGAAGGTCCAAGGGATACAGTGAACCGGAAGTGAAGCGTCGGAATCTAAAACTGGACTCACAGGAGAGGTTCAAATCATAGAAAGTTAGAATGTCAGACCTCTTGTACTTAAGTCGTCATTGTGCCTTTTGTATTAAATTCGAATGTAATTTCTGTGTTTCAGCGTCAATATGAAGGTGCAACGTATACAGTATACTTGTAGTGAAGCATCGGAATCTAAAACTGGACTCACAGGAGAGGTTCAAATCACAGAAAGTGAGAGTGTGAGTCCCCTGTACTTAAGTCTGCATTGTGCCAATTGTATTAAATTCGGATGCAATTTCTGTGTTTCATCGTCAATAAGAAGGTCCATGGGATACAGTAAACCTGAAGTGAAGCATCGGAATCTAAAACTGGACTAACAGGAGACGTTTAAATCATAGAAAGTTAGAGTGTCACTCCTCTTTTACTTAAGTCGGTATTGTGCATTTTGTATTAAATTCGGATGCAATTTCTGTGTTTCGTCGTCAATAAGAAGGGCCCAAGTGATACAGTAAACCTGAAGTGAAATATCGGAATCTAAAACTGGACACACAGGAGAGGTTCAAATCATCGAAAGTTAGAGTGTCAGTCCACTTTTACTTAAGTCGACATTGTGCCTTTTGTATTAATTTAGGATGCAATTTCTGTGTTTCATCGTCAATAAGATTGTCCAAGGTATACAGTAAACCTGAAGTGAAGCATCGGATTCTAGAACTGGACTCACAGGAGGGGTTAAAATCATAGAAAGTTAGCGTGTCAGTCCTCTTTTACTTAAGTCGGCATTGTGCCTTTTGTATTAAATTCCGATGCGATTTCTGTGTTTCATCGTCAATAAGAAGGTGCAAGGTATACAGTAAACCTGCCGTGAAGCATCGGAATCTAAAACTACACTCACAGGAGAGATTCAAATCATAGAAAGTTAGAGTGTCACTCCTCTCGTACTTAAGCCGGTGTTGTGCATTTTGTATTATTTTCGGATGCAATTTCTGTGTTTCATCGTCAATAAGAAGGTCCAGGGGATACAGTAAACCTGAAGTGAAGCATCGGAATCTAAAACTAATCTCACAGGAGAGGTTAAAATCACAGAATGTTAGAGGGTCAGTCCTCTTTTACATAAGTCGGCATTGTGCCTTTTGTATTAAATTCGGATGCAATTTCTGTGTTTCATCGTCAATAAGAAGGTCCAAGTGATACAGTAAACATGAAGTGAAGTATCGGAATCTAAAACTGGACTCACCGGAGATGTTCAAATCATAGAAAGTGAGAGTGTCAGTCCTCTTGTACGTTAGTCGGCATTGTGCCTTTTGTATTAAATTGGGATGCAATTTTTGTGTTTCATCGTTAATAAGAAGGTCCAAGGTATACAGTAAACCTGAAATGAAGCATCGGAATCTAAAAATGGACTCACAGGAGAGGTTCAAATCATAGAAAGTTAGAGTGTTAGTACTCTTGTACTTAAGTTGGCATTGTGAATTTTGTATTAAAGTCGGATGCAATATCTGTGTTTCATCGTCAATAAGAAGGTGCAAGGTATACAGTAAACCTGAAGTGAAGCATCGGAATCTAAAACTCGACTCACAGGAGAGGTTGAAATCATAGAAAGTGAGAGTGTCAGTCCTCTTTTGTTCTTAAGACGGCATTTTACCATTTGTATTAATTCGGATGCAATTTCTGTGTTTCATCGTCAACAAGAAGGTCCAAGGGATACAGTAAACCTAAGTGAAGCATCGGAAACTAAAACTGGACTCCCAGGAGAGGTCAAATCATAGAAAGAGCGAGTGTCAGTCCTCTTGTACTTAAGTCGGCATTGTGCCATTTGTATTAAATTCGAATGCAATTTCTGTGTTCCATCGTCAATGAGAAGGTCCAAGGGATACATTAAACCTGAAGTGAAGCATCGGAATCTAAAACTGGACTCACAGGTGAGGTTCAAATCATAGAAAGTTAGATTGCAACTCCTCTTGTACTTAAGCTGGTATTGTGCCTTTTGTATTAAATTCGGATGCAATTTCTGTGTTTCATTGTCAATAAGAAGGTCCAAGGTATTCAGTAAACCTGAAGTGAATCATCGGATTCTAAAACTGGACTCACAGGAGGGGTTCAAATCATAGAAAGTTACAGTGTCAGTCCTCTTTTACTTAAGTCGGCATCTTGCCTTTTGTATTAAATTCGGATGCAATTTCTGTGTTTCATCGTCAGTAAGAAGGTTCAAGGGATACAGTAAACCTGAAGTGAAGCATCGCACTCTAAAACAGGTCTCACAGGAGAGGTTCAAATCATAGAATGTTAGAGGGTCAGTCCTCTTTTACTTAAGTCGGCATTGTGCCTTTTGTATTAAATTCGGATGCAATTTCTGTGTTTCACCGTCAGTAAGAAGGTCCAATTAATGCAGTAAACCTGAAGTGAAGCATCGGAATCTAAAACTGGACTCACAGGAGAGGTTCAAATCATAGAAAATTAGAGTGTCAGTCCTCTTGTACTTATGTCGGCATTGTGCCTTATCTATTAAATTCGGATGCAACTTATGTGTTTCATCGTCAACAAGAAGGTCAAGGGATACTGTAAACCTGAAGTGAAGCATCGGAATCTAAAACTGGACTCACAGGAGAGGTTCAAATCATAGAGAGTTAGAGTGTCACTCCTCTTGTACTTAAGTCGATATTGTGCCTCTTGTATTAAATTCGGATGCAATTTCTGTGTTTCATCGTCAATAACAAGGTCCAAGGCATACAGTAAACGTGAAGTGAAGCATCGGAATCTACAACTGGACTCACAATAGAGGTTCAAATCATAGAAAGTTAGAGTGTCAGTCCACTTTTACTTAAGTCGGTATTGTGCCATTTGTATTACATTCCGATGCAATTTCTGTGTTTCATCGTCAATAAGAAGGTCCAAGGGATACAGTAAACCTGAAGTGAAGCATCGGAATCTAAACCTGGGCTAACAGGAGAGGTTCAAATCATAGAAAGTGAGACCGTCAGTCCTCTTGTACTTAAGTCGGCATTATGCCTATGGTATTTAATTCGGATTTAATTTCTGTGTTTCATCGTCAATAAGAAGGTCCAAGGTATACAGGAAACCTGAAGTGATGCGCCGGAATCTAAAAGTGGATTCACAGGAGAGGTTCAAATTATAGAAAGTGAGAGTGTCAGTCCTCTTGTACTTAAGTCGGCATTGTGACTTTTGTATTAAATTCGGATGCAATTTCTGTGTTTCATCGTCAATAAGAAGGTCCAAGGGATCCAGTAAACATGAAGTGAAGTATCGGAATCTAAAACTGGACTCACAGGAGATGTTCAAATCATAGAAAGTGAGAGTGTCAGTCCTCTTGTACTTAAGTCGGCATTGTGCCATTTGTATTAAATTCGAATGCAATTTCTGTATTTCATCGTCAATAAGAAGGTCCAAGGGATACAGTCAACCTGAAGTGAAGCATCGGAATCTAAAACTGGACTCACAGGAGAGCTTCAAATCATAGAATGGTAGAGTGTCAGTCCTCTTTTACTTAAGTCGGCATTGTGCCTTTTGTATTAAATTCGGATGCAATTTCTGTCTTTCATCGTCAATACGAAGGTCCAAGGGATACAGTAAACCGGAAGTGAAGCATCGGAATCTAAAACTGGACTCACTGGAGAGGTCAAATCATAGAAAGTTAGAATATCAGACCTCTTGTACTTATGTCGTCATTGTGCATTTTGTATTAAATTCGAATGTAATTTCTGTGTTTCAACGTCAATATGAAGGTGCAACGTATACAGTATACCTGTAGTGAAGCATCGGAATCTAAAACTGGACTCACAGGAGAGGTTCAAATCACAGAAAGTGAGAGTGTGAGTCCTCCTGTACTTAAAGTCTGCATTGTGCCAATTGTATTAAATTCGGATGCAATTTCTGTGTTTCATCGTCAATAAGAAGGTCCATGGGATACAGTAAACCTGAAGTGAAGCATCGGAATCTAAAACTGGACTAACAGGAGACGTTTAAATCATAGAAAGTTAGAGTGTCACTCCTCTTTTACTTAAGTCGGTGTTGTGCATTTTGTATTAAATTCGGATGCAATTTCTGTGTTTCGTCGTCAATAAGATGGGCCAAGTGATACAGTAAACCTGAAGTGAAATATCGGAATCTAAAACTGGACACACAGGAGAGGTTCAAATCATCGAATGTTAGAGTGTCAGTCCACTTTTACTTAAGTCGACATTGTGCCTTTTGTATTAATTTAGGATGCAATTTCTGTGTTTCATCGTCAATAAGATTGTCCAAGGTATACAGTAAACCTGAAGTGAAGCATCGGATTCTAGAACTGGACTCACAGGAGGGGTTAAAATCATAGAAAGTTAGCGTGTCAGTCCCTCTTTTACTTAAGTCGGCATTGTGCCTTTTGTATTAAATTCCGATGCGATTTCTGTGTTTCATCGTCAATAAGAAGGTGCAAGGTATACAGTAAACCTGAAGTGAAGCATCGGAATCTAAACCTGGACTCACAGGGGAGGTTCAAATCATAGAAAGTGAGAGTGTCAGTCCTCTTGTACTTAAGTGGTCATTGTGCATTTCTATTAAATTCGGATGCAATTTCTGTGTTTCATCGTCAAATAGAAGGTCCAAGGTATACAGTAAACCTGCAGTGAAGCATCGGAATCTAAAACTACACTCACAGGAGAGATTCAAATCATTGAAAGTTAGAGTGTCACTCCTCTCGTACTTAAGCCGGTGTTGTGCATTTTGTATGATTTTCGGATGCAATTTCTGTGTTTCATCGTCAATAAGAAGGTCCAGGGCATACAGTAAACCTGAAGTGAAGCATCGGAATCTAAAACTAATCTCACAGGAGAGGTTAAAATCACAGAATGTTAGAGGGTCAGTCCTCTTTTACTTAAGTCGGCATTGTGCCTTTTGTATTAAATTCGGATGCAATTTCTGTGTTTCATCGTCAATAAGAAGGTCCAAGGGATACAGTAAACCTGAAGTGAAGTATCGGAATCTAAAACTGGACTCACAGGAGATGTTCAAATCATAGAAAGTGAGAGTGTCAGTCCTCTTGTACGCAAGTCGGCATTGTGCCTTTTGTATTAAATTGGGATGCAATTTTTGTGTTTCATCGTTAATAAGAAGGTCCAAGGTATACAGTAAACCTGAAATGAAGCATCGGAATCTAAAAATGGACTCACAGGAGTGGTTCAAATCATAGAAAGTTAGAGTGTTAGTACTCTTGTACTTAAGTTGGCATTGTGAATTTTGTATTAAATTCGGATACAAACTCTGTGTTTCATCGTCAATAAGAAGGTCCAAGGCATACAGTAAACCTGAAGTGAAGCATCGGAATCTAATACTGGACTCACAGGGGAGGTTCAAATCATAGAAACTTAGAGTGTCAGTCCACTTTTACTTAAGTCGGCATTGTGCCATTTGTATTAAATTCCGATGCAATTTCTGTGTTTCATCGTCAATAAGAAGGTGCAAGGTATACAGTAAACCTGAAGTGAAGCATCGGAATCTTAAACTCGACTCACAGGAGAGGTTGAAATCATAGAAAGTGAAAGTGTCAGTCCTCTTGTACTTAAGTCGGCATTTTAACATTTGTATTAAATTCGGATGCAATTTCTGTGTTTCATCGTCAATAAGAAGGTCCAAGGTATACAGTAAACTTGAAGTGAGGCATCGGAATTTAAACTGGACTCCCAGGAGAGTTCAAATCATAGAAAGAGAGAGTGTCAGTCCTCTTGTACTTAAGTCGGCATTGTGCCATTTGTATTAAATTCGAATGCAATTTCTGTGTTCCATCGTCAATAAGAGGGTCCAAGGGATACATTAAACCTTAAGTGAAGCATCGGAATCTAAAACTGGACTCACAGGTGAGGTTCAAATCATAGAAAGTTACATTGCAACTCCTCTTGTACTTAAGCCGGTATTGTACTTTTGTATTCAATTCGGATGCAATTTCTGTGTTTCATCGTCAATAAGAAGGTCTAAGGGATACAGTCAACCTGAAGTGAAGCATCGGAATCTAAAACTGGACTCACAGGAGAGGTTCAAATCATAGAAATTTAGAATGTCAGACCTCTTGTACTGAAGTCGTCATTGTGCCTTTTGTATTAAATTCGAATGTAATTTCTGTGTTTCTTCGTCAATAAGAAGGTGCAACACATACAGTATACCTGAAGTGAAGCATCGGAATCTAAAACTGGACTCACAGGAGAGGTTCAAATCACAGAAAGTGAGAGTGTCAGTCCTCTTGTACTTAAGTCGGCATTGTGCCAATTGTATTATTTCGGATGCAATTTCGGTCTTTCATCGTCAATAAGAAGGTCCATGGGATACAGCAAACCTAAAGTGAAGCATCGGAATCTAAAACTGGACTAACAGGAGAGGTTCAAATCATAGAAAGTTAGAGGGTCAGTCCTCTTCTACTTAAGTCGGCATTGTGCCTTTTGTATTAAATTCGGATGCAATATCTGTGTTTCATCGTCAATAAGAAGGGCCAAGGTATACAGTAAACCTGAAGTGAAGCATCGGATTCAAGAACTGGACTCACAGGAAGGGTTAAAATCATAGAAAGTTAGAGTGTCAGTCCTCTTTTACTTAAGTCGGCATTGTGCCTTTTGTATTAAATTCCGATGCGATTTCTGTGTTTCATCGTCAATAAGAAGGTGCAAGGTTTTACAGTAAACCTGAAGTGAAGCATCGGAATCTAAAACTGGACTCACAGGAGAGGTTCAAATCATAGAATGTGAGAGTGTCAGTCCTCTTGTACTTAGGTGGTCATTGTGCATTTGTATTAAATTCGGATGCAATTTCTGTGTTTCATCGTCAATAAGAAGGTCCAAGGGAAACAGTAAACCTGCAGTGAAGCTTCGGAATCTAAAACTGGACTCACAGGACAGGTTCAAATCATAGAATGTCATAGTGTCTGTCCTGTTGTACGTAAGTCGGCATTGTGCCTTTAGTATTAAATTCGGATGCAATTTCTGCGTTTCATTGTCAATAAGAAGGTCCAAGTGATACAGTAAACCTGACGTGAAGCATCGGAATCTAAAACTACACTCACAGGAGAGATTCAAATCATAGAAAGTCAGAGTGTCACTCCTCTCGTACTTAAGCCGGTTTTGTGCATTTTGTATTAAATTCGGATGCAATTTCTGTGTTTCATCGACATTAAGAAGGTCCAGGGGATTCAGTAAACCTGAAGTGAAGCATCGGAATCTAAAACTGGTCTCACAGGAGAGGTTCAAATCATAGAAAGTTAGAGGGTCAGTCCTCTCCTACTTAAGTCGGCATTGTGCCTTTGTATTAAATTCGGATGCAATTTCTGTGTTTCATCGTCAATAAGAAGGTCCAAGGAATGCAGTAAACCTGAAGTGAAGCATCAGAATCTAAAACATGACTCACAGGAGAGGTTCAAATCATTGAAAGTGAGAGTGTCAGTCCTCTTGTACTTAAGTCGGCATTGTGCTTTTGTATTAAATTCGGATGCAACTTCTGTGTTTCGTAGTCAACAAGAAGGTCAAGGGAAACTGTAAACCTGAAGTGAAGCATCGGAATCTAAAACTGGACTCACAGGAGAGGTTCAAATCATAGAGAGTTAGAGTGTCACTCTCTTGTACTTAAGTCAGTATTATGCCTTTTGTATTAAATTCGGATGCAATTTCTGTGTCATCGTCAATAAGAAGGTCCATGGTATACAGTTAAACTGAAGTGAATCATCGGAATCTAAAACAGGACTCACAGGAGAGTTTCAAAGCATAGAAAGTTAGATTGCAACTCTTCTTGTACTTAAGCCGGTATTGTGCCTTTTGTATTAAATTCGGATGTAATTTCTGTGTTTCATAGTCAATAAGAAAGTCCAAGGGATACAGTAGACCTGAAGTGAAGCATCGGAATCTAAAACTCGAATCACAGGAGAGGTTCAAGTCATAGAAAGTGAGAGTGTCAGTACTCTTGTACCTAAGTCGACATTGTGATATTTGTATTAAATTCGGATGCAATTTCTGTGTTT
This sequence comes from Schistocerca piceifrons, assembly GCF_021461385.2. Classification (NCBI taxonomy): domain Eukaryota; kingdom Metazoa; phylum Arthropoda; class Insecta; order Orthoptera; family Acrididae; genus Schistocerca; species Schistocerca piceifrons. The sequence continues at coordinate 1,110,515,396 of NC_060139.1, forward strand.
CATCGTCAATAAGAAGGTCCAAGGGATACAGTAGACTGAAGTGACGCACCGGAATCTAAAACTGGACTCACAGTAGAGGTTCAAATCAAAGTGATAGTGTCAGTCCTCTTGTACTTAAGTCGGCATTGTGCCTTATGTATTAAATTCGGATGCAATTTCTGTGTTTCATCGTCAATAAGAAGGTCCAAGTGATACAGTAAACCTGAAGTGAAACATCGGATTCTGAAACTGCACTCACAGGAGAGATTCAAATCATAGAAAGTTAGAGTGTCACTCCCCTCGTACTTAAGCCGGTATTGTGCCTTTTGTATTACATTCGGATGCAATTTCTGTATTTCATCGTCAATAAGAAGGTCCAAGGGATACAGTAAACCTGAAGTGAAGCATCGGAATCTAAACCTGGACTAACAGGAGAGGTTCAAATCATAGAAAGTGAGACTGTCAGTGCCCTTGTACTTAAGTCGGCATTGTGCTTTTGTATTAAATTCGGATGCAACTTCTGTGTTTCATAGTCAACAAGAAGGTCAAGGGAAACTGTAAACCTTAAGTGAAGCATCGGAATCTAAAACTGGACTCACAGGAGAAGTTCAAATCATAGAGAGTTAGAGTGTCACTCCTCTTGTACTTAAGTCAGTATTATGCCTTTTGTATTAAATTCGGATGCAATTTCTGTGTCATCGTCAATAAGAAGGTCCAAGGTATACAGTTAAACTGAAGTGAATCATCGGAATCTAAAACAGGACTCACAGGAGAGTTTCAAAGCATAGAAAGTTAGATTGCTACTCTTCTTGAACTTAAGCCGGTATTGTGCCTTTTGTATTAAATTCGGATGTAATTTCTGTGTTTCATCGTCAATAAGAAAGTCCAAGGGATACAGTAGACCTGAAGTGAAGCATCGAATCTAAAACTCGACTCACAGGAGAGGTTCAAGTCATAGAAAGTGAGAGTGTCAGTACTCTTGTACCTAAGTCGGCATTGTGATATTTTATTAAATTCGGATGCAATTTCTGTGTTCCATCGTCAATAAGAAGGTCCAAGGGATACAGTAGACCTGAAGTGACGCACCGGAATCTAAAACTGGACTCACAGTAGAGGTTCAAATCAAAGTGATAGTGCCAGTCCTCTTGTACTTAAGTCGGCATAGTGCCTTTTGTATTAAATTCGGATGCAATTTCTGTGTTTCATCGTCAATAAGAACGTCCAAGTGATACAGTAAACCTGAAGTGAAACATCGGATTCTGAAACTGCACTCACAGGACAGATTCAAATCATAGAAAGTTAGAGTGTCACTCCTCTCGTACTTAAGCCGGTATTGTGCCTTTTGTATTAAATTCGGATGCAATTTCTGTGTTTCATCGTCAATAAGAAGGTCCAAGGCATACAGTAAACCTGAAGTGAAGCATCGGAATCTAAAACTGGACTCACAGGGGAGGTTCAAATCATAGAAACTTAGAGTGTCAGTCCACTTTTACTTAAGTCGGCATTGTGCCATTTGTATCAAATTCCGATGCAATATCTGTGTTTCATCGTCAATAAGAAGGTGCAAGGTATACAGTAAACCTGAAGTGAAGCATCGGAATCTTAAACTCGACTCAAAGGAGAGGTTGAAATCATAGAAAGTGAGAGTGTCAGTCCTCTTGTACTTAAGTCGGCATTTTAACATTTGTATTAAATTCGGATGCAATTTCTGTGTTTCATCGTCAATAAGAAGGTCCAAGGGATACAGTAAACTTGAAGTGAGGCATCGGAATTTAAACTGGACTCCCAGGAGAGTTCAAATCATAGAAAGAGAGAGTGTCAGTCCTCTTGTACTTAAGTCGGCATTGTGCCATTTGTATTAAATTCGAATGCAATTTCTGTGTTCCATCGTCAATAAGAAGGTCCAAGGGATACATTAAACCTGAAGTGAAGCATCGGAATCTAAAACTGGACTCACAGGAGAGGTTCAAATCATAGAAATTTAGAATGTCAGACCTCTTGTACTGAAGTCGTCATTGTGCCTTTTGTATTAAATTCGAATGTAATTTCTGTGTTTCATCGTCAATAAGAAGGTGCAACATATACAGTATACCTGAAGTGAAGCATCGGAATCTAAAACTGGACTCACAGGAGAGGTTCAAATCACAGAAAGTGAGAGTGTCAGTCCTCTTGTACTTAAGTCGGCATTGTGCCAATTGTATTATTTCGGATGCAATTTCGGTCTTTCATCGTCAATAAGAAGGTCCATGGGATACAGCAAACCTAAAGTGAAGCATCGGAATCTAAAACTGGACTAACAGGAGAGGTTCAAATCATAGAAAGTTGGAGTGTCACTCCTCTTTTTCTTAAGTCGGTATTGTGCATTTTGTATTAAATTCGGATGCAATATCTGTGTTTCATCGTCAATAAGAAGGGCCAAGGTATACAGTAAACCTGAAGTGAAGCATCGGATTCAAGAACTGGACTCACAGGAAGGGTTAAAATCATAGAAAGTTAGAGTGTCAGTCCTCTTTTACTTAAGTCGGCATTGTGCCTTTTGTATTAAATTCCGATGCGATTTCTGTGTTTCATCGTCAATAAGAAGGTGCAAGGTATACAGTAAACCTGAAGTGAAGCATCGGAATCTAAAACTGGACTCACAGGAGAGGTTCAAATCATAGAATGTGAGAGTGTCAGTCCTCTTTTACTTAAGTCGGCATTGTGCCTTTAGTATTAAATTCGGATGCAATTTCTGTGTTTCATTGTCAATAAGAAGGTCCAAGTGATACAGTAAACCTGACGTGAAGCATCGGAATCTAAAACTACACTCACAGGAGAGATTCAAATCATAGAAAGTCAGAGTGTCACTCCTCTCGTACTTAAGCCGGTTTTGTGCATTTTGTATTAATTTCGGATGCAATTTCTGTTTTTCATCGTCAATAAGAAGGTCCAGGGGATTCAGTAAACCTGAAGTGAAGCATCGGAATCTAAATCTGGTCTCACAGGAGAGGTTCAAATCATAGAAAGTTAGAGGGTCAGTCCTCTTTTACTTAAGTCGGCATTGTGCCTTTTGTATTAAATTCGGATGCAATTTCTGTGTTTCATCGTCAATAAGAAGGTCCAAGGAATGCAGTAAACCTGACGTGAAGCATCAGAATCTAAAACATGACTCACAGGAGAGGTTCAAATCATTGAAAGTGAGAGTGTCAGTCCTCTTGTACTTAAGTCGGCATTGTGATATTTGTATTAAATTCGGATGCAATTTCTGTGTTCCATCGTCAATAAGAAGGTCCAAGGGATACAGTAGACCTGAAGTGACGCACCGGAATCTAAAACTGGACTCACAGTAGAGGTTCAAATCAAAGTGATAGTGTCAGTCCTCTTGTACTTAAGTCGGCATAGTGCCTTTTGTATTAAATTCGTATGCAATTTCTGTGTTTCATCGTCAATAAGAAGGTCCAAGTGATACAGTAAACCTGAAGTGAAACATCGGATTCTGAAACTGCACTCACAGGACAGATTCAAATCATAGAAAGTTAGAGTGTCACTCCTCTCGTACTTAAGCCGGTATTGTGCCTTTTGTATTAAATTCGGATGCAATTTCTGTGTTTCATCGTCAATAAGAAGGTCCAAGGCATACAGTAAACCTGAAGTGAAGCATCGGAATCTAAAACTGGACTCACAGGGGAGGTTCAAATCATAGAAACTTAGAGTGTCAGTCCACTTTTACTTAAGTCGGCATTGTGCCATTTGTATTAAATTCCGATGCAATTTCTGTGTTTCATCGTCAATAAGAAGGTGCAAGGTATACAGTAAACCTGAAGTGAAGCATCGGAATCTTAAACTCGACTCAAAGGAGAGGTTGAAATCATAGAAAGTGAGAGTGTCAGTCCTCTTGTACTTAAGTCGGCATTTTAACATTTGTATTAAATTCGGATGCAATTTCTGTGTTTCATCGTCAATAAGAAGGTCCAAGGGATACAGTAAACTTGAAGTGAGGCATCGGAATTTAAACTGGACTCCCAGGAGAGTTCAAATCATAGAAAGAGAGAGTGTCAGTCCTTTTGTACTTAAGTCGGCATTGTGCCATTTGTATTAAATTCGAATGCAATTTCTGTGTTCCATCGTCTATAAGAAGGTCGAAGGGATACATTAAACCTTAAGTGAAGCATCGGAATCTAAAACTGGACTCACAGGTGAGGTTCAAATCATAGAAAGTTAGATTGCGACTCCTCTTGTACTTAAGCAGGTATTGTACCTTTTGTATTCAATTCGGATGCAATTTCTGTGTTTCATCGTCAATAAGAAGGTCTAAGGGATACAGTCAACCTGAAGTGAAGCATCGGAATCTAAAACTGGACTCACGGGAGAGGTTCAAATCATAGAAATTTAGAATGTCAGACCTCTTGTACTGAAGTCGTCATTGTGCCTTTTGTATTAAATTCGAATGTAATTTCTGTGTTTCATCGTCAATAAGAAGGTGCAAGGTATACAGTAAACCTGAAGTGAAGCATCGGAATCTAAAACTGGACTCACAGGAGAGGTTCAAATCATAGAATGTGAGAGTGTCAGTCCTCTTGTACTTAAGTGGTCATTGTGCATTTGTATTAAATTCGGATGCAATTTCTGTGTTTCATCGTCAATAAGAAGGTCCAAGGGAAACAGTAAACCTGCAGTGAAGCTCCGGAATCTAAAACTGGACTCACAGGACAGGTTCAAATCATAGAATGTCATAGTGTCTGTCCTGTTGTACGTAAGTCGGCATTGTGCCTTTAGTATTAAATTCGGATGCAACTTCTGTGTTTCATAGTCAACTAGAAGGTCAAGGGAAACTGTAAACCTGAAGTGAAGCATCGGTATCTAAAACTGGACTCACAGGAGAGGTTCAAATCATAGAGAGTTAGAGTGTCACTCCTCTTGTACTTAAGTCAGTATTATGCCTTTTGTATTATATTCGGATGCAATTTCTGTGTCATCGTCAATAAGAAGGTCCAAGGTATACAGTTAAACTGAAGTGAATCATCGGAATCTAAAACAGGACTCACAGGAGAGTTTCAAAGCATAGAAAGTTAGATTGCAACTCTTCTTGTACTTAAGCCGGTATTGTGCCTTTTGTATTAAATTCGGATGTAATTTCTGTGTTTCATCGTCAATAAGAAAGTCCAAGGGATACAGTAGACCTGAAGTGAAGCATCGGAATCTAAAACTCGAATCACAGGAGAGGTTCAAGTCATAGAAAGTGAGAGTGTCAGTACTCTTGTACCTAAGTCGGCATTGTGATATTTGTAATAAATTCGGATGCAATTTCTGTGTTTCATCGTCAATAAGAAGGTCCAAGGGATACAGTAGACCTGAAATGACGCACCGGAATCTAAAACTGGACTCACAGTAGAGGTTCAAATCAAAGTGATAGTGTCAGTCCTCTTGTACTTAAGTCGGCATTGTGCCTTTTGTATTAAATTCGGATGCAATTTCTGTGTTTCATCGTCAATAAGAAGGTCCAAGTGATACAGTAAACCTGAAGTGAAACATCGGATTCTGAAACTGCACTCACAGGAGAGATTCAAATCATAGAAAGTTAGAGTGTCACTCCTCTCGTACTTAAGCCGGTATTGTGCCTTTTGTATTACATTCGGATGCAATTTCTGTATTTCATCGTCAATAAGAAGGTCCAAGGGATACAGTAAACCTTAAGTGAAGCATTTGAATCTGAAACTGGTCTTACAGGAGAGGTTCAAATCATAGAATGTTAGAGTGACAGTCCTCTTGAACTTAAGTCAGCATTGAGCATTTTGTATTAAATTCGGGTGCAAACTCTGTGTTTCATCGTCAATAAGAAGGTCCAAGGCATACAGTGAACGTGAAGTGAATCATCGGAAACTAAAACTGGACTCACAGCAGAGGTTCAAATCATAGAAAGTTAGAGTGTCAGTCCTCTTGTACTTATGTCGGCATTGTGCCTTTTGTATTAAATTCGGATGCAATTTCTGTGTTTCATCGTCAATAAGAAGGACAATTGGATACAGTAAATCTGAAGTGAAGCATCGGAATCTAACGCTGGACTCACAGGAGAGGTTCAAATCATAGAATTTGAGAGTGTCAGTCCTCTTGTACTTATGTCGGCATTGTGCCTTTTGTATTAAATTCGGATGCAATTTCTGTGTTTCATCGTCAGTATGAAGGTCCAAAGGATACAGTAAACCTGAAGTGAAGCATCGGAATCTAAACCTGGACTAACAGGAGAGGTTCTAATCATAGAAAGTGAGACTGTCAGTGCTCTTGTACTTAAGTCGGCATTGTGCCTTTTGTATTAAATTCGAAAGCAAACTCTGTGTTTCATCGTCAATAAGAAGGTCCGAGGCATACAGTAAACCTGAAGTGAAGCATCGGAATCTAAAACTAGACTCACAGGAGAGATTCAAATCATAGAAAGTTAGAGTGTCACTCCTCTCGTACTTAAGCCGGTGTTGTGCATTTTGTATTAAATTCGGATGCAGTTTCTGTGTTTCATCGTCAATAAGAAGGTCCAAGGGATACAGTAAACCTGAAGTGAAGCATCAGAATCTAAAACTGGCCTAACAGGAGAGGTTCAAATCATAGAATGTTAGAGGGTCAGTCCTCTTTTACTTAAGTCGGCATTGTGCCTTTTGTTAAATTCGGATGCAATTTCTGTGTTTCATCGTCAATAAGAAGGTCCAAGGAATGCAGTAATCCTGAAGTGAAGCATCGGAATCAAAAACTGGACTCAAAAAAGAGGTTCAAATCATTGAAAGTGAGAGTGTCAGTCCTCTTGTACTTAAGTCGGCATTGTGCCTTTTGTATTATATTCGGATGCAATTTCTGTGTTTCATCGTCAATAAGAATGTGGAAGGTATACAGAATACCTGAAGTGAAGCATCGGAATCTAAAACTGGACTCACAGGAGAGGTTCAAGTCATAGAAAGTTAGAGTGTCAGCCCTCTCGTACTTAAGTCGGCATTGTGCGGTTTGTAGTAAATTGGGATGCAATTTCTGAGTTTCATCGTCAATAAGAAGGTCCAAGGGATACAGTAAACCGGAAGTGAAGCATCGGAATCTAAAACCGGAATCACAGGAGAGGTTCAAATCATAGAAAGTTAGAGTGTCAGTCCTCTTGTACTTAAGTCGGCATTGTGCCTTTTGTATTAAATTCGGATGCAACTTCTGTGTTTCATCGTCAACAAGGTCACGAGATACAGTAAACCTGAAGAGAAGCATCGGAATCTAAAACTGGACTCACAGGAGAGGTTCAAATCATAGAGAGTTAGAGTGTCACTCTTCCTGTACTTAAGTCAGTATTGGGCCTTTTTTATTAAATTTGGTTGCAATTTCTGTGTTTCATCGTCAATAAGAAGGTCCAAGGTATACAGTAAACCTGAAGTGAATCATCGGAATCTAAAACAGGACTCACAGGAGAGTTTCAAATCATAGAAAGTTAGAGTGTCAGTTCTCTTGTACTTAAGTTTGCGTTGTGCCTTTTGTGTTAAATTCGGATGCTATTTCTGTGTTTCATCGTCAATAAGAAGGTGCAAGGGATACAGTAAACCTGATGTGAAGCATCGGAATCTGAAACTGGACTCACAGGAGAGGTTCAAATCATAGAAAGATAGAGTGTCAGTCCTCTTGAACTTAAGTCAGCATTGTGCATTTTGTATTAAATTCGGGTGCAAACTCTGTGTTTCATCGTCAATAAGAAGGTCAAAGGCATACAGTGAACGTGAAGTGAATCATCGGAAACTAAAACTGGACTCACAGGAGAGGTTCAAATCATAGAAAGTTAGAGTGTCAGTCCACTTTTACTTAAGTCGGTATTGTGCCATTTGTAATAAATTCCGATGCAATTTCTGTGTTTCATCGTCAATAAGTAGGTCCACGTGATACAGTAAACCTGAAGTGAAGCATCTGAATCTAAAACTGCACTCACAGGAGAGATTCAAATCATAGAAAGTTAGAGTGTCAGTCCTCTTGAACTTAAGTCAGCATTGTGCATTTTGTATTAAATTTGGGTGCAAACTCTGTGTTTCATCGTCAATAAGAAGGTCCAAGGCATACAGTGAACGTGAAGTGAATCATCGGAAACTAAAACTGGACTAACAGGAGAGGTTCAAATCATAGAAAGTGAGACTGTCAGTCCTTTTGTACTTAAGTCGGCATTATGCCTTTTGTATTTAATTCGGATTTAATTTCTGTGTTTCATCGTCAATAAGAAGGTCCAAGGTATACAGGAAACCTGAAGTGAAGCACCGGAATCTAAAACTGGATTCACAGGAGAGGTTCAAATCATAGAAAGTGAGAGTGTCAGTCCTCTTGTACTTAAGTCGGCATTGTGCCTTTTGTATTAAATTCGGACGCAATTTCTGTGTTTCATCGTCAATAAGAGGGTCCAAGGGATACAGTAAACATGAAGTGAAGTATCGGAATCTAAAACTGGACTCACAGAAGATCTTCAAATCATAGAATGAGAGAGTGTCAGTCCTCTTGTACTTAAGTCAGCATGTGCTTTTTGTATTAAATTCGGATGCAATTTCTGTGTTTCATCGTCAAGTACAAGGTCCAAGGTATACAGTAAGACCTGAAGTGATGCATCGGTATCTAAAACTGGAATCACAGACAGGTTCAAATCATTGAATGTTAGTGTGTCAGTCCTCTAGTACGTAAGTCGGCATTGTGCCTTTTGTATTAAATTGGGATGCAATTTTTGTGTTTCATCGTTAATAAGAAGGTCCATGGTATACAGTAAACCTCAAATGAAGCATCGGAATCTAAAAATGGACTCACAGGACAGGTTCAAATCATAGAAAGTTAAAGTGTTAGTACTCTTGTACTTAAGTTGCCATTGTGCCTTTTGTAATTAATTCAGATGCAAACTCTATGTTTCATCGTCAATAAGAAGGTCCAAGGCATACAGTAAACGTGAAGTGAAGCATCGGAAACTAAAACTGGAGTCACAGGGGAGGTTCATATCATAGAAAGTTAGAGTGTCAGTCCACTTTTACTTAAGTCGGCATTGTGCCATTTGTATTAAATTCCGATGCAATTTCTGTGTTTCATCGTCAATAAGAAGGTGCAAGGTATACAGTAAACCTGAAGTGAAGCATCGGAATCTAAAACTCGACTCACAGGAGCGGTTGAAATCAGAGAAAGTGAGAGTGTCAGTGCTCTTGTACTTAAGTGGTCATTGTGCATTTTTATTAAATCCTGATGCAATTTCTGTGCTTCATCGTCAATAAGAAGCTCCAAGGGATACAGTAAACCTGAAGTGAAGCATCGGAATCTAAAACTGGACTCCCAGGAGAAGTCAAATCATAGAAAGAGAGAGTGTCAGTCCTCTTGTACTTAAGTGGTCATTGTGCATTTGTATTAAATCCGAATGCAATTTCTGTGTTTCATCGCCAATACGAAGGTCCAAGGGATACAGTAAACCGGAGGTGAAGCATCGGAATCTAAAACTGGACTCACAGGAGAGGTTCAAATCATAGAAAGTTAGAGTATCACTCCTCATTTACTTAAGTCGGTATTGTTTATTTTGTATTAATTCGGATGCAATTTCTGTGTTTCATCGTCAATAAGAAGGTTCAGGGGATACAGTAAACCTGACGTGAAGCATCGGAATCTAAAACTGGACTCACAGGAGAGGTTCAAATCATCGAATGTTAGAGTGTCAGTCCCCTTTTACTTAAGTCGACATTGTGCCTTTTGTATTAAATTAGGATGCAAATTCTGTGTTTCATCGTCAATAAGAAGGTTAAAGGTATACAATAAAGCTGAAGTGAAGCATCGAAATCTAAAACTGGACTCACAGGAGAGGTTCAAATCATATAAAGTGAGAGTGTCAGTCCTCTTGTACTTAAGTGGTCATTGTGCATTTGTATTAAATTCGGATGCTATTTCTGTGTTTCATCGTCAATAACAAGGTGCAAGGGATACAGTAAACCTGATGTGAAGCATCGGAATCTGAAACTGGACTCACAGGAGAGGTTCAAATCATAGAAAGATAGAGTGTCAGTATTCTTGAACTTAAGTCAGCATTGTGCATTTTGTATTAAATTCGGGTGCAAACTCTGTGTTTCATCGTCAATAAGAAGGTCCAAGGCATACAGTGAACGTGAAGTGAAGCATCGGAATCTAAAAGTGGACTCACAGGAGAGGTTCAAATCATAGAAAATTAGACTGTCAGTCCACTTTTACTTAAGTCGGTATTGTGCCATTTGTATTAAATTCCGATGCAATTTCTGTGTTTCATCGTCAATAAGAAGGTCCAAGTGATACAGTAAACCTGAAGTGAAGCATCGGAATCTAAAACTGCACTCACAGGAGAGATTCAAATCATAGAATGTTAGAGTGTCACTCCTCTCGTACTTAAGCCGGTATTGTGCCTTTTGTATTAAATTCGGATGTAATTTCTGTGTTTCATCGTCAATAAGAAGGTCCAAGGGATACAGTAAACCTTAAGTGAAGCATCGGAATCTAAAACTTGTCTCACAGGAGAGGTTCAAATCATAGATTGTTAGAGTGCAGGCCTCTTTTACTTAAGTCGGCATTGTGCCATTTGTATTAAATTCGGATGCAATTTCTATGTTTCATCGTCAATAAGAAGGTCCATTGGATACAGTAAACATGAAGTGAAGCATCGGAATCTAAAGCTGGACTCACAGGAGAGGTTCAAATCATAGAAAGTTAGAGTGCCAGTCCTCTTGTACTTATGTCGGCATTGTGCCTTTTGTATTAAATTCGGATGCAATTTCTGTGTTTCATCGTCAATAAGAAGGTGCAAGGTATACAGTAAACCTGAAGTGAAGCATCGGAATATAAACTGGACTCACACACGAGTTTCATAACATAGAAAGTGAGAGAATCAGTCCTCTTGTACATCAGTCGGCATTGTGCCTTTTGTATTAAATTCGGATGCAATTTCTGTGTTTCATCGCCAATACGAAGGTCCAAGGGATACAGAAAACCTGAAGTGAAGCATCGGAATCTAAACCTGGACTAACAGGAGAGGTTCAAATCATAGAAAGTGAGACTGTCAGTCCTCTTGCACTTAAGTCGGCATTGTGCCTTTTGTATTAAATTCGGACGCAATTTCTGTGTTTCATCGTCAATAAGAAGGTCCAAGGGATACAGTAAACATGAAGTGAAGTATCGGAATCTAAAACTGGACTCACAGGAGATCTTCAAATCATAGAATGAGAGAGTGTCAGTCCTCTTGTACTTAAGTCAGCATGTGCTTTTTGTATTAAATTCGGATGCAATTTCTGTGTTTCATCGTCAAGTACAAGGTCCAAGGTATACAGTAAAACCCGAAGTGATGCATCGGTATCTAAAACTGGAATCACAGACAGGTTCAAATCATTGAATGTTAGTGTGTCAGTCCTCTAGTACGTAAGTCGGCATTGTGCCTTTTGTATTAAATTGGGATGCAATTTTTGTGTTTCATCGCTAATAAGAAGGTCCAAGGTATACAGTAAACCTCAAATGAAGCATCGGAATCTAAAAATGGACTCACAGGAGAGGTTCAAATCATAGAAAGTTAGAGTGTTAGTACTCTTGTACTTAAGTTGCCATTGTGCCTTTTGTATTAAATTCGGATGCAAACTCTATGTTTCATCGTCAATAAGAAGGTCCAAGGCATACAGTACACCTGAAGTGAAGCATCGGAAACTAAAACTGGACTCACAGGGGAGGTTCATATCATAGAAAGTTAGAGTGTCAGTCCACTTTTACTTAAGTCGGCATTGTGCCATTTGTATTAAATTCCGATGCAATTTCTGTGTTTCATCGTCAAGAAGAAGGTGCAAGGTATACAGTAAACCTGAAGTGAAGCATCGGAATCTAAAACTCGACTCACAGGAGCGGTTGAAATCATAGAAAGTGAGAGTGTCGGTGCTCTTGTACTTAAGTGGTCATTGTGCATTTGTATTAAATCCGGAAGCAATTTCTGTGTTTCATTGTCAATAAGAAGGTCCAAGGGATACAGTAAACCTGAAGTGAAGCATCGGAATCTAAAACTGGACTCCCAGGAGAGGTCAAATCATAGAAAGAGAGAGTGTCAGTCCTCTTGTACTTAAGTGGTCATTGTGCATTTGTATTAAGTCCGGAAGCAATTTCTGTGTTTCATCGCCAATACGAAGGTCCAAGGGATACAGTAAACCGGAAGTGAATCATCGGAATCTAAAACTGGACTCACAGGAGAGGTTCAAATCATAGAAAATTAGAGAATCACTCCTCTTTTACTTAAGTCGGTATTGTTTATTTTGTATTAAATTCGGATGCAATTTCTGTGTTTCATCGTCAATAAGAAGGTTCAAGGGATACAGTAAACCTGACGTGAAACATCGGAATCTAAAAATGGACTCACAGGAGAGGTTCAAATCATCGAATGTTAGAGTGTCAGTCCCCTTTTACTTAAGTCGACATTGTGCTTTTTGTATTAAATTCGGATGCAATTTCTGTGTTTCATCGTCAATAAGAAGGTTAAAGGTATACAATAAAGCTGAAGTGAAGCATCGAAATCTAAAACTGGACTCACAGGAGAGGTTCAAATCATATAAAGTGAGAGTGTCAGTCCTCTTGTACTTAAGTCGGCATTGTGCCTTTTGTATTATATTCGGATGCAATTTCTGTGTTTCATCGTCAATAAGAATGTGGAAGGTATACAGAATACCTGAAGTGAAGCATCGGAATCTAAAACTGGACTCACAGGAGAGGTTCAAATCATAGAAAGTTAGAGTGTTATCCCTCTTGTACTTAAGTCGGCATTGTGCCGTTTGTAGTAAATTCGGATGCAATTTCTGTGTTTCATCGTCAATAAGAAGGTCCAAGGGATACAGTAAACCGGAAGTGAAGCATCGGAATCTAAACCCGGAATCACAGGAGAGGTTCGAATCATAGGAAGTTAGAGTGTCAGTCCTCTTGTACTTAAGTCCGTATTGTGCCTTTTGTATTAAATTCGGATGCAATTTCTGTGTTTCATCGTCAATAAGAAGGTAAGGTATACAGTAAACCTGAAGTGAATCATCGGAATCTAAAATAGGACTCACAGGAGAGTTTCAAATCATAGGAAGTTAGAGTGTCAGTCCTCTTGTACTTAAGTTGGCATTGTGCCTTTTGTGTTAAATTCGGATGCAATTTCTGTGTTCATCGTCAATAAGAAAGTCAAAGTTATACAATAAACCTGAAGTGAAGCATCGGAATCTAAAACTGGACTCACAGGAGAGGTTCAAATCATCGAATGTTAGAGTGTCAGTCCAGCTTTACTTAAGTCGGCATTGTGCCATTTGTATTGAATTCCGATGCAATTTCTGTGTTTCATTGTCAATAAGAAGGTGCAAGTTATACAGTAAACCTGAAGTGAAGCATCGGAATCTAAAACTCGACTCACAGGAGCGGTTGAAATCATAGAAAGTGAGAGTGTCAGTGCTCTTGTACTTAAGTCGGATTTTACCATTTGTATTAAATTCGGATGCAATTTCTGTGTTTCATCGTCAATAAGAAGGTCCAAGGGATACAGTAAACCTGAAGTGAAGCATCGGAATCTAAAACTGGACTCCCAGGAGAGGTCAAATCATAGAAACAGAGAGTGTCAGTCCTCTTGTACTTAAGTGGTCATTGTGCTTTTGTATTAAATTCGGATGCAATTTCTGTGTTTCATCGCCTATACGAAGGTCCAAGGGATACAGTAAACCGGAAGTGAAGCATCGGAATCTAAAACTGGACTCACAGGAGAGGTTCAAATCATAGAAAATTAGAATGTCGGTCCTCTTGTACTTAAGTCTGCATTGTGCCTTTTGTATTAAATTCTAATGTAATTTCTGTGTTTCATCGTCAATAAGAAGGTGCAACTTATACAGTAAACCTGAAGTGAAGCATCGGAATCTAAAACTGGACTCACAGGAGAGGTTCAAATCATAGAAAGTTAGAGTGTCACTCCTCTTTTACTTAAGTCGCTATAGTTTATTTTGTATTAAATTCGGATGCAATTTCTGTCTTTCATCGTCAATAAGAAGGTTCAAGGGATACAGTAAACCTGACGTGAAGCATCGGAATCTAAAACTGGACTCACAGGAGAGGTTCAAATCATCGAATGTTAGAGTGTCAGTCCCCTTTTACTTAAGTCGACCATGTGCCTTTTGTATTAAATTCGGATGCAATTTCTGTGTTTCATCGTCAATAAGAAGGGTAAAGGTATACAATAAAACTGAAGTGAAGCATCGGAATCTAAAACTGGACTCACAGGAGAGGTTCAAATCATATAAAGTGAGAGTGTCAGTCCTCTTGTACTTAAGTGGTCATTGTGCATTTGTATTAAATTCGGATGCAATTTCTGTGTTTCATCGTCAATAAGAATGTCCAAGGAATACAGTAAACCTGCAGTGAAGCATCGGAATCTAAAACTAGACTCACAGGACAGGTTCAAATCATAGAATGTCAGAGTGTCTGTCCTCTTGTGCTTAAGTCGGCATTGTGCCTTTTGTATTAAATTCGGATGAAAACTCTGTGTTTCATCGTCAATAAGAAGGTCCAAGGGATACAGCAAACCTGAAGTGTAGAATCGGAATATAAAACTACACTCACAGGAGAGATTCAAATCATAGAAAGTTAGAGTGTCACTCCTCTCGTACTTAAGCCGGTGTTGTGCATTTTGTATTAAATTCGGATGCAATTTTCTGTGTTTCATCGTCAATAAGAAGGTCCAAGGAATGTAGTAAACCTGAAGTGAAGCATCGGAATCTAAAACTGGACTCAAAGGACAGGTTCTAATCATTGAAAGTGAGAGTGTCAGTCCTCTTGTACTTAAGTCGGCATTGTGCGTTTTGTATTATATTCGGATGCAATTTCTGTGTTTCATCGTCAATAAGAATGTGGAAGGTATACAGAATACCTGAAGTGAAGCATTGGAATCTAAAACTGGACTCACAGGAGAGGTTCAAATCATAGAAAGTTAGAGTGTTAGCCCTCTTGTACTTAAGACGGCATTGTGCCGTTTGTAGTAAATTCGGATGCAATTTCTGTGTTTCATCGTCAATAAGAAGGTCCAAGGGATACAGTAAACCGGAAGTGAAGCATCGGAATCTAAAACCGGAATCACAGGAGAGGTTCGAATCATAGAAAGTTAGAGTGTCAGTCCTCTTGTACTTAAGTCGGCATTGTGCCTTTTGTATTAAATTCGGATGCAACTTCTGTGTTTCATCGTCAACAAGAAGGTCAAGGGATACAGTAAACCTGAAGTGAAGCATCGTAATCTAAAACTGGACTCACAGGAGAGGATCAAATCATAGAGAGTTAAAGTGTCACTCCTCTTGTACTTAAGTCCGTATTGTGCCTTTTGTATTAAATTCGGATGCAATTTCTGTGTTTCATCGTCAATAAGAAGGTCCAAGGTATACAGTAAACCTGAAGTGAAGCCTCGGAATCTAAAACTGGACTCACAGGAGAGGTTCAAATCATAGGAAGTTAGAGTGTCAGTCCTCTTGTACTTAAGTTGGCATTGTGCCTTTTGAGTTAAATTCGGATGCAATTTCTGTGTTTCATCGTCAATAAGAAGGTCAAAGGTATACAATAAACCTGAAGTGAAGCATCGGAATCTAAAACTGGACTCACAGGAGAGCTTCAAATCATAGAATGGTAGAGTGTCAGTCCTCTTTTACTTAAGTCGGCATTGTGCCTTTTGTATTAAATTCGGATGCAATTTCTGTGTTTCGTCGTCAATACGAAGGTCCAAGGGATACAGTAAGCCGGAAGTGAAGCATCGGAATCTAATACTGGACTCACAGTAGAGGTTCAAATCATAGAAAATTAGAATGTCAGTCCTCTTGTGCTTAAGTCGGCATTGTGCCTTTTGTACTAAATTCAAATGTAATTTCTGTGTTTCATCGTCAATAAGAAGGTGCAACGTATACAGTAAACCTGAAGTGAAGCCTCGGAATCTAAAACTGGACTCACAGGAGAGGTTCAAATCATAGAAAGTTAGAGTGTCACTCCACTTTTACTTAAGTCGGTATTGTTTATTTTGTATTAAATTCGGATGCAATTTCTGTGTTTCATCGTCAATAAGAAGGTCCAAGGGATACAGTAAACCTGAAGTGAAGCATGGGAATCTAAAACTGGACTCACAGGAGAGGTTCAAATCATCGAATGTTAGGGTGTCAGTCCAGTTTTACTGAAGTCGACATTGTGCCTTTTGTATTAAATTCGGATGCAATTTCTGTGTTTCATCGTCAATAAGAAGGTCCAAGGGATACAGAAAAACCTGCAGTGAGGCATCGGAATCTAAAACTAGACTCACAGGACAGGTTCAAATCATAGAATGTCAGAGTGTCTGTCCTCTTGTGCTTAAGTCGGCATTGTGCCTTTTGTATTAAATTCGGATGCAAACTCTGTGTTTCATCGTCAATAAGAAGGTCCAAGGGATACAGTAAACCTGAAGTGAAGCATCGGAATATAAAACTACACTCACAGGAGAGATTCAAATCATAGAACGTTAGAGTGTCCCTACCCTCGTACTTAAGCCGGTGTTGTACATTTTGTATTAAATTCGGATGCAATTTCTGTGTTTCATCGTCAATACGAAGGTCCAAGGGATACAGTAAACCGGAAGTGAAGCATCGGAATCTAAAACTGGACTCACAGGAGAGGTTCAAATCATAGAAAATTAGAATGTCAGTCCTCTTGTACTTAAGTCGGCATTGTGCCTTTTGTATTATATTCTAATGTACTTTCTGTGTTTCATCGTCAATAAGAAGGTGCAACGTATACAGTAAAGATGAAGTGAAGCCTCGGAATCTAAAACTGGACTCACAGGAGAGGTTCAAATCATAGAAAGTTAGAGTGTCACTCCTCTTTTACTTAAGTCGGTATTGTTTATTTTGTATTAAATTCGGATGCAATTTCTATGTTTCATCGTCAATAAGAAGGTCCAAGGGATACAGTAAACCTGAAGTGAAGCATCGGAATCTAAAACTGGACTCACAGGTGAGGTTCAAATCATCGAATGTTAGAGTGTCAGTCCAGTTTTACTTAAGTCGGCATTGTGCCATTTGTATTAAATTCCAATGCAATTTCTGTGTTTCATTGTCAATAAGAAGGTGCAAGGGATACAGTAAACCTGAAGTGAAGCATCGGAATCTAAAACTCGACTCACAGGAGCGGTTGAAATCATAGAAAGTGAGAGTGTCAGTGCTCTTGTACTTAAGTCTAATTTTACCATTTGTATTAAATTCGGATGCAATTTCTGTGTTTCATCGTCAATAAGAAGGTCCAAGGGATACAGTAAACCTGAAGTAAAGCATCGGAATCGAAAACTGGACTCCCAGGAGAGGTCAAATCATAGAAAGAGAGAGTGTCAGTCCTCTTGTACTTAAGTGGTCATTGTGCTTTTGTATTAAATTCGGATGCAATTTCTGTGTTTCATCGCCAATACGAAGGTCCAAGGGATACAGTAAACCGGAAGTGAAGCATCGGAATCTAAAACTGGACTCACAGGAGAGGTTCAAATCATAGAAAATTAGAATGTCGGTCCTCTTGTACTTAAGTCGGCATTGTGTCTTTTGTATTAAATTGTAATGTAATTTCTGTGTTTCATCGTCAAAAAGAAGGTGCAACGTATACAGTAAACCTGAAGTGAAGCATCAGAATCTAAAATTGGACTCACAGGAGAGGTTCAAATCATAGAAAGTTAGAGTGTCACTCCTCTTTTACTTAAGTCGGTATTGTTTATTTTGTATTAAATTCGGATGCAATTTCTGTGTTTCATCGTCAATAAGAAGGTTCAAGGGATACAGTAAACCTGACGTGAAGCATCGGAATCTAAAACTGGACTCACAGGAGAGGTTCAAATCATCGAATGTTAGAGTGTCAGTCCCCTTTTACTTAAGGGGATACGGAATCGGATTTTGGGTTAAAAAATCGAATTTTTTTTTATTGGCGTATTATATTCTGCCATGTTTCCTCTTTAAAATGACGTATCATACATAGCTCTACTACAATTATAACTATTTTATTTTTATATATTTGTGAGATCGGGTATTGCGCTTTAGTTATACACATCTCTCGTGGCTGACCATTAACTTTTTGGCAGTACCTTTAAAGTGACATGAATTCAAATATCCCGGTTTCCAGCGGCTATTTATACACTAGTTGCCCGAAAATGTTTCTCTCTGGTTTCCTCAAGTTACTCTTTGACTTTGTGGCGGGACTGTTTTGTAAACAGTGTGATATAAGAAAGTAGTTGTTGTTGAGTTATTTCGTATTTAGTGCTTCATTTTTCGCAGTGAAAATGCCTAGAGCTAAAGCAAAAGTATTTAAAAAGCGTGTGAACTGGCAAAAGAAAAGAAATAATGATTCATTAGCAAAGCAAAGCAGTTCATCATCATCACTGTTGGAAAATGTGAATCCACTTATTACTGATTTGCCGAACGAACTTACACCAAATGAAAACAGTGCTTCTCATAAAAAACTAAGAGATTTGGAAGAGAAATATAATTTACTTGATAGAGGGAATGAAGTTTTTGAACTCATTGATACGAATATATTGTGTGAAGCTCTTGAAAACAGTTTGTGCTGCAAAAAATGTCATGGAAACGTTTCTCTGAAAGTAGAATCCCATGTTGGCCTGGCTGCCCAGTTTAATTTAATATGCAGTGTTTGTAAATACAGCTGTAAGTTTCCAAGTTCGGTTTCAGTAACTGTAAATAATGGATACAAGAAAACTGAACTTTATAGTGTAAATATTAGGTTAGTTTATGGATTGCGAGCAATTGGTAAGGGCAAAGCAGCTGGTGATATGCTATGTGGTGTTCTAAATCTTCCAAGTGCACCTTCAAAGTTTGAAGCTTACAATTATGTACTAGGATCTGCAGTTGAAGATGTAGCACAGAAGTCAATGCAGGTTGCTGTGGAAGAAGCAGTGGAAGAAAATGACGGCAGTCGTGACCTCACAGTGGCGTTTGATGGCACGTGGCAGAAAAGGGGCCACACCTCCAACAATGGTGTTGTAACAGCAACTAGTGTTGATACTGGCAAGGTTATTGATGTTGCAATAATGTCTAAATACTGTAGGTGCACAGGCAAGCTGAAAAATGAACACAGTGATGACTGTATTGCTAATTATTATGGTAGTAGTGGTGGCATGGAGGTTGCTGGGGTGAAGAAAATTTTTCATCGCTCTTCACAGTGGTATAATGTTCGCTATGTCAAATGTCTGGGAGATGGTGACTCTAAAGCATTCAAAGAAGTTTTGGAAAGCAAACCATATGGGAACAGTGTAAATATAAGCAAACTTGAATGTATAGGACATGTGCAGAAGAGAATGGGTGCCAGGCTGAGAAGGTTAAAATCAGTTATGAAAGGGAAAAAACTAGATGATGGGAAAACCTTGGATGGCAGAGGAAGATTGACTGATTCCATAATAGACCACATTCAGAACTGCTATGGCCTTGCAATCAGGCAAAATACAGGCAATCTTGAAGAAATGAGGAGAGCTATATGGGCTTTATATTTCCACACCGCATCCACGGATGAGCATCCACAACATGGTTTGTGCCCCAAAGGTGAAAACAGCTGGTGTAAATACAATAGGGGACTAACAACAGGAGAGAAATACATTCACCACCACAGTCTACCATCAGCCATCATGGCAGAAATAAAGCCCATTTTCAGAGATCTGGCTGACAGAAGTCTTCTGATGAAATGTCTTCACGGAAAAACGCAGAACCCCAACGAGTGCTTGAATAGTGTGATATGGCATCGTCTCCCAAAAACAGTGTTTGTCGGAATTAATACACTACATTTTGGTGTGTATGATGCTGTGGCAACCTTCAATCTTGGAAATATAACTAAATGCCAGGTCCTTCAAAAGTTGGGTATGTGTGTTGGTTCCCGTACGGTACGTGCTATGTTCTTTTTAGATCAGCACAGACTAAGGCATGCTGATAATACACTCCTGGAAATTGAAATAAGAACACCGTGAATTCATTGTCCCAGGAAGGGGAAACTTTATTGACACATTCCTGGGGTCAGATACATCACATGATCACACTGACAGAACCACAGGCACATAGACACAGGCAACAGAGCATGCACAATGTCGGCACTAGTACAGTGTATATCCACCTTTCGCAGCAATGCAGGCTGCTATTCTCCCATGGAGACGATCGTAGAGATGCTGGATGTAGTCCTGTGGAATGGCTTGCCATGCCATTTCCACCTGGCGCCTCAGTTGGACCAGCGTTCGTGGTGGACGCACAGACCGCGTGAGACGACGCTTCATCCACTCCCAAACATGCTCAATGGGGGACAGATCCGGAGATCTTGCTGGCCAGGGTAGTTGACTTACACCTTCTAGAGCACGTTGGGTGGCACGGGATACATGCGGACGTGCATTGTCCCTGTTGGAACAGCAAGTTCCCTTGCCGGTCTAGGAATGGTAGAACGATGGGTTCGATGGACGGTTTGGATGTACCGTGCACTATTCAGTGTCCCCTCGACGATCACCAGTGGTGTACGGCCAGTGTAGGAGATCGCTCCCCACACCATGATGCCGGGTGTTGGCCCTGTGTGCCTCGGTCGTATGCAGTCCTGATTGTGGCGCTCACCTGCATGGCGCCAAACACGCATACGACCATCATTGGCACCAAGGCAGAAGCGACTCTCATCGCTGAAGACGACACGTCCTCCATTCGTCCCTCCATTCACGCCTGTCGCGACACCACTGGAGGCGGGCTGCACGATGTTGGGGCGTGAGCGGAAGACGGCCTAACGGGTGTGCGGGACCATAGCCCAGCTTCATGGAGACGGTTGCGAATGGTCCTCGCCGATACCCCAGGAGCAACAGTGTCCCTAATTTGCTGGGAAGTGGCGGTGCGGTCCCCTACGGCACTGCGTAGGATCCTACGGTCTTGGCGTGCATCCGTGCGTCGCTGCGGTCCGGTCCCCAGGTCGACGGGCACGTGCACCTTCCGCCGACCACTGGCGACAACATCGATGTACTGTGGAGACCTCACGCCCCACGTGTTGAGCAATTCGGCGGTACGTCCACCCGGCCTCCCGCATGCCCACTATACGCCCTCGCTCAAAGTCCGTCAACTGCACATACGGTTCACGTCCACGCTGTCGCGGCATGCTACCAGTGTTAAAGACTGCCGATGGAGCTCCGTATTCCACGGCAAACTGGCTGACACTGACGGCGGCGGTGCACAAATGCTCCGCTGCTAGCGCCATTCGACGGCCAACACCGCGGTTCCTGGTGTGTCCGCTGTGCCCGTGCGTGTGATCATTGCTTGTACAGCCCTCTCGCAGTGTCCGGAGCAAGTATGGTGGGTCTGACACACCGGTGTCAATGTGTTCTTTTTTCCATTTCCAGGAGTGTATAATCAAGACATTAGTGAAAAAAGCAAGACAGGTGCAGAGGGGTGCCAAAAGGAGACTTGAAGATGATTATGAAGACTGTGAAGGGGGTATTAGCTACGGATCAGGAATGTTTTAATCTTCTTTCTCCGTTTCCCGTAAGTTTACTTTTTACTTCATCTAGGAACATTATCTCAGGTACTGGTCAACCTAGAAGTCTGAAATTTTTATGACGTAGTGACATAGGTCCCTATTACATACTGAAACAACGATTTTTTAATTACTTGATTTACAAAAGACTTAGGGGTGATAGTCTAGTAAAAAGCGATGGAAAAAATTTACTTAAAAATAAATGTACAATATCTCTGTAAGAAAATACTTTGACAATAAACTGTTGTTTCAGTATTGTTGTAACATATGAATGCACATACAGTAAAATTTTTACCTCTCTGTCTCCAGTAGTTTGTGAGAAAATGTTCACTATAGTAGGCATATATTAACATTGCGGGGATAGGTGATTCCGTATCCCCTTAAGTCGACATTGTGCCTTTTGTATTAAATTTGGATGCAATTTCTGTGTTTCATCGTCAATAAGAAGGTTAAAGGTATACAATAAAGCAGAATTGAAGCATCGGAATCTAAAACTGGACTCACAGGAGAGGTTCAAATCATTGAAAGTGAGAGTGTCAGTCCTCTTGTACTTAAGTCGGCATTGTGCTTTTTGTATTATATTCGGATGCAATTTCTGTGTTTCATCGTCAATAAGAATGTGGAAGGTATACAGAATACCTGAAGTGAAGCATCGGAATCTAAAACTGGACTCACAGGAGAGGTTCAAATCTTAGAAAGTTAGAGTGTTAGCCCTCTTGTACTTAAGACGGCATTGTGCCGTTTGTAGTAAATTCGGATGCAATTTCTGTGTTTCATCGTCAATAAGAAGGTCCAAGGGATACAGTAAACCGGAAGTGAAGCATCGGAATCTAAACCGGAATCACAGGAGAGGTTAGAATCATAGAAAGTTAGAGTGTCAGTCCTCTTGTACATAAGTCGGTATTGTGCCTTTTGTATTAAATTTGGATGCAACTTCTGTGTTTCATCGTCAACAAGAAGGTCAAGGGATACAGTAAACCTGAAGTGAAGCATCGTAATCTAAAACTGGACTCACAGGAGAGGTTCAAATCATAGAGAGTTAGAGAGTCACTCCTCTTGTACTGAAGTCCGTATTGTGCCTTTTGTATTAAATTCGGATGCAATTTCTGTGTTTCATCGTCAATAAGAAGGTCCAAGGTATACAGTAAACCTGAAGTGAGTCATCGGAAACTAACACAGGACTCACAGGAGAGTTTCAAATCATTGGAAGTTAGAGTGTCAGTCCTCTTGTACTTAATTTGGCATTGTGCCTTTTGAGTTAAATTCGGATGCAATTTCTGTGTTTCATCGTCAATAAGAAGGTCAAAGGTATACAATAAACCTGAAGTGAAGCATCGGAATCTAAAACTGGACTCACAGGAGAGCCTCAAATCATAGAATGGTAGAGTGTCAGTCCTCTTTCACTTAAGTCGGCATTGTGCCTTTTGTATTAAACTCGGATGCAATTTCTGTGTTTCATCGTCAATACGAAGGTCCAAGCGATACAGTAAACCGGAAGTGAAGCATCGGAATCTAATACTGGACTCACAGGAGAGGTTCAAATCATAGAAAATTAGAATGTCAGTCCTCTTGTACTTAAGTCGGCATTGTGCCTTTTGTATTAAATTCTAATGTAATTTCTGTGTTTCATCGTCAATAAGAAGGTGCAACGTATACAGTAAACCTGAAGTGAAGCCTCGGAATCTTAAACTGGACTCACAGGAGAGGTTCAAGTCATAGAAAGTTAGAGTGTCACTCCCCTTTTACTTAAGTCGGTATTGTTTATTTTGTATTAAATTCGGATGCAATTTCTATGTTTCATCGTCAATAAGAAGGTCCAAGGGATACAGTAAACCCGAAGTGAAGCATCGGAATCTAAAACTGGACTCACAGGAGAGGTTCAAATCATCGAATGTTAGAGTGTCAGTCCAGTTTTACTTAAGTCGACATTGTGCCTTTTGTATTAAATTCGGATGCAATTTCTGTGTTTCATCGTCAATAAGAAGGTCAAAGGTATACAATAAAACTGAAGTGAAGCATCAGATTCTAAAATTGGACTCACAGGAGAGGTTCAAATCATAGAAAGTGAGAGTGTCAGTCCTCTTGTACTTAAGTGGTCATTGTGCAATTGTATTAAATTCGGATGCAATTTCTGTGTTTCATCGTTAATAAGAAGGTCCAAGGGATACAGTAAACCTGCAGTGAAGCATCGGAATCTAAAACTAGACTCACAGGACAGGTTCAAATCATAGAATGTCAGAGTGTCTGTCCTCTTGTGCTTATGTCGGTATTGTGCCTTTTGTATTAAATTCGGATGCAAACTCTGTGTTTCATCGTCAATGAGAAGGTCCTAGGGATACAGTAAACCTGAAGTGAAGAATCGGAATAAAAAACTACACTCACAGGAGAGATTCAAATCATAGAAGTTAGAGTGTCACTACCTTCGTACTTAAGCCGGTGTTGTGCATTTTATATTAAATTCGGATGCAATTTCTGTGTTTCATCGTCAATAAGAAGGTCCAAGGGATACAGTAAACCTGAAGTGAAGCATCGGATTCTAAAACTGGTCTCACAGGAGAGGTTCAAATCATAGAATGTTAGAGGGTCAGTCCTCTTTTACTTAAGTCGGCATTGTGCCTTTTGTATTAAAATCGGATGCAATTTCTGTGTTTCATCGTCAATAAGAAGGTCCAAGGAATGCAGTAAACCTGAAGTGAAGCATCGGAATCTAAAACTGGACTCACAGGAGAGGTTCAAATCATTGAAAGTGAGAGTGTCAGTCCTCTTGTACTTAAGTCGGCATTTTGCCGTTTGTATTATATTCGGATGCAATTTCTGTGTTTCATCGTCAATAAGAATGTGGAAGGTATACAGAATATCTGAAGTGAAGCATCGGAATCTAAAACTGGACTCACAGGAGAGGTTCAAATCATAGAATGTTAGATTGTCAGCCCTCTTGTACTTAAGTCGGCATTGTGCCGTTTGTAGTAAATTCCTATGCAATTTCTGTGTTTCATCGTCAATAAGAAGGTCCAGGGGATACAGTAAACCGGAAGGGAAGCATCGGAATCTAATATCAGAATCACAGGAGAGGTTCAAATCATAGAAAGTTAGAGTGTCAGTCCTCTTGTACTTAAGTCGGCATTGTGCCTTTTGTATTAAATTCGGATGCAATATCTGTGTTTCATCGTCAATAAGAATGTCCAAGGGATACAGTAAACCCGAAGTGAAGCATCGGAATCTAAAACTGGACTCACAGGAGAGGATCAAATCATAGAAAGTTAGAGTGTCAGACCTCTTTTACTTAAGTCGGCATTGTGCCATTTGTATTAAATTCCGATGCAATTTCTGTGTTTCATCGTCAATAAGAAAGTGCAAGGTAAACAGTAAACCTGAAGTGAAGCATCGGAATCTAATACTCGACTCACAGGAGAGGTTCAAATCATAGAATGTTAGAGTGTCAGTCCACCTTTACTTAAGTCGACAATGTGCCTTTTGTATTAAATTCGGATGCAATTTCTGTGCTTCATCGTCAATAAGAAGGTCCAAAAGATACAGTGAACCTGAAGTGAAGTATCGGAATCTAAAACTGGACTCACAGGAGAGTTTCAAATAATTGAAAGTTAGAATGTCAGTCCTCTTGTACTTAAGTCGGCTTTGTGCCTTTCGTGTTAAGGTCGGATGCAATTTCTGTGTTTCATCGTCAATAAGAAGGTGCAAGGGATACTGTAAACCTGAAGTGAAGCATCGGAATCTAAAACTGGACTCACAGGAGAGGTTCAAATCATAGAATGTTAGAGTGTCAGTCCACTTTTACTTAAGTCTGCATTGTGTCATTTGCATTAAATTCCGATGCAATTTCTGTGTTTCATGGTCAATAAAAAGGTGCAAGGTATACAGTAAACCTGAAGTGAAGCATCGGAATCCATAACTCGACTCACAGGAGAGGTTCAAATAATAGAAAGTTAGAGTGTCACTCCTCTCGTTCGTAAGCCGGTATTGTGCCTTTTTTATTAAATTCGGATGCAATTTCTCTTTTTCATCGTCAATAAGAATGTCCAAGTGATACAGTAAACCGGAAGTGAAGCATCGGAATCTAAAACTGGACTCACAGGACAGGTTCAAATCATAGAAAGTTAGAGTGTCAGACCTCTTTTACTTAATTGGGCATTGTGCTATTTGTATTAAATTCCGATGCAATTCCTGTGTTTCATCGTCAATAAGAAGGTGCAAGGTATACAGTAAACCTGAAGTGAGGCATCGGAATCTAAAACTCGACTCACAGGAGAGGTTCAAATCATATAATCTTAGAATGTCAGTCCACTATTACTTAAGTCGACATTGTGCCTTTTGTATTAAATTCGGATGCAATTTCTGTGTTTCATCGTCAATAAGAAAGTCCAAGGGATACAGTAAACCAGAAGTGAAACATCGGAATCTAAAACTGGCCTCACAGGAGAGGATCAAATCATAGAATGTTAGAGTGTCAGTCCTCTTTTACTTAAGTCGGCATTGTGCCTTTTTTATAAAATTCGGATGCAATTTCTGTGATTCATCGTCAATAAGAAGGTCCAAGGGATATAGTAAACCCGAAGTGAAGCATCGGAATCTAAATCTGGACTAAAAGGAGAGGTTCAAATCATAGAAAGTTAGAGCTTCAGACCTCATTTACTTAAGTCGGCATTGTGCCTTTTGTATTAAATTCCGATGCAATTTCTGTGTTTCATCGTCAATAAGAAGGTGCAAGGTATACAGTAAACCTGAAGTGAAGCATCGGAATCTAAAACTCGACTCACAGGAGAGGTTCAAATCATAGAATGTTAGAGTGTCAGTCCACTATTATTTAAGTCGACATTGTGCCTTTTGTATCAAATTCGGAAGCAATTTCTGTGTTTCATCGTCAATAAGAAGGTATAAGGGATACAGTAAACCTGAAGTGAAGCATCGGAATCCAAAACAGGACTCACAGGAGAGATTCAAATCATAGAAAGTTAGAGTGTCACTCCTCTCATACTTAAGCCGGTATTGTGCCTTTTGTATTAAATTCGGATGCAATTTCTGTGTTTCATCGTCAATAAGAAGGTCCAAGGGATACAGTAAACCTTAAGTGAAGCATCGGAATCTAAAACTGGCCTCACAGGAGAGGTTCAAATCATAGAATGTTAGAGTGTCAGTCCTCTTTTATTAAGTCGGCATAGTGCCTTTTTTATTCAATTCGGATGCAATTTCTGTGTTTCATCGTCAATAAGAAGGTCCAAGGGATACAGTAAACCCGAAGTGAATCATCGGAATGTAAATCTGGACTAAAAGGAGAGGTTCAGATCATAGAAAGTTAGAGCGTCAGACCTCATTTACTTAAGTCGGCATTGTGCCATTTGTATTAAATTTCGATGCAATTTCTGTGTTTCATCGTCAATAAGACGGTGCAAGGTATACAGTAAACCTGAAGTGAAGCATCGGAATCTAAAACTCGACTCACAGGGGAGGTTCAAATCATAGAATGTTAGAGTGTCAGTCCACTTTTACTTAAGTCGACATTGTGCCTTTTGTATTAAGTTCGGATGCAATTTCTCTGTTTCATCGTCAATAAGAAGGATCAAGGGATACAGTAAACCGTGAAGCATCGAAGTCTAAAACAGGTCTCACAGGAGAGGTTCGAATCATAGAATGTTAGAGTGTCAGTCCTCTTTTACTTAAGTCGGCATTGTGCCTTTTGTATTAAATTCCGATGCAATTTCTGTGTTTCATCGTCAATAAGAAGGTGCAAGGTATACAGTAGACCTGAAGTGAAGCATCAGAATCTAAAACTGGACTCACAGGAGAGGTTGAAATCATAGAAAGTGAGAGTGTGAGTCCTCTTGTACTTAAGTCGGCATTGTGATATTTGTATAAAATTCGGAGGCAATTTCTGTGTTTCATCGTCAATAAGAAGGTCCAAGGAATACAGTAAACCTGCAGTGAAGCATCGGAATCTAAAACTAGACTCACAGGACAGGTTCAAATCATAGAATTTCTGAGTGTCTGTCCTCTTCTACTTAAGTCGGCATTGTGCCTTTTGTATAAAATTCGGATGAAAACTCAGTGTTTCATCGTCAATAAAAAGGTCCAAGAGATACAGTAAACCTCAGGTGAAGCATCGGAATCGAAAACTGGACTCACAGTAGAGGTTCAAATCACAGAAAGTGAGAGTGACAGTCCTCTTGTACTTAAGTCGGCACTGTGCCTTTTGTATTAAATTCGGATGCAATTTCTGTGTTTCATCGTCAATAAGAAGGTCCAAGGGATACAGTAAACCTGAAGCGAAGCATCGGAATCTAAAACTGGACTCATAGGACAGGTTCACATCGTAGAATGGCAGAGTGTCAGTATTCTTTTACTTAAGTCGGCATTGTGCCTTTTGTATAAAATTCGGATGCACTTTCTGTGTTTCATCGTCAATAAGAAGGTCCAAGGGATACGTTAAACCGGAAGTGAAGCATCGGAATCTAAAACTGGACTCACAGGAGAGGTTCAAATCATAGAAAGTGAGAGTGTCAGTCCTCTTGTACTTAAGTTGGCGTTGTGTCTTTTGTGTTAAATTCAGATGCAATTTCTGTGTTTCATCGTCAATAAGAAGGTGCAAGGTATACAGTAAACCTGAAGTGAAGCATCGGAATCTAAATCTGGCCTCACAGGGAGGTTCAAATAATAGAATGTTAGAGTGACAGTCCTCTTTTACTTAAGTCGGCATTGTGCATTTTTATTAAATTCGGATGCAATTTCTGTGTTTCATCGTCAATAAGAAGGTCCAAGGGATACAGTTAACCCGAAGTGAAGCATCGGAATCTAAATCTCGACTAAAAGGAGAGGTTCAAATCATAGAAAGTTAGAGCGTCAGACCTCATTTACTTAAGTCGGCATTGTGCCATTTGTATTAAATTCCGATGCAATTTCTGTGTTTCATCGACAATAAGAAGGTGCAAGGTATACAGTAGACCTGAAGTGAAGCATCAGAATCTAAAACTGGACTCACAGGAGAGGTTCAAATCATAGAAAGTGAGAGTGTCAGTCCTCTTGTACTTAAGTCGGCATTGTGATATTTGTATAACATTCGGTGGCAATTTCTGTGTTTCATCGTCAATAAGAAGGTCCAAGGGATACAGTAAACCTGCAGTGAAGCATCGGAATCTAAAACTAGACTCACAGGACAGGTTCAAATCATAGAATTTCTGAGTGTCTGTCCTCTTCTACTTAAGTCGGCATTGTGCCTTTTGTATAAAATTCGGATGAAAACTCTGTGTTTCATCGTCAATAAGAAGGTCCAAGAGATACAGTAAACCTCAGGTGAAGCATCGGAATCTAAAACTGGACTCACAGTAGAGGTTCAAATCACGGAAAGTGATAGTGTCAGTCCTCTTGTACTTAAGTCGGCACTGTGCCTTTTGTATTAAATTCGGATTCAATTTCTGTGTTTCATCGTCAATAAGAAGGTCCAAGGCATACTGTAAACGTGAAGTGAAGCATCGGAATCTAAAACTGGTCTCACAGGAGAGGTTCAAATCATAGAATGTTAGAGTGTCAATCCTCTTTTACTTAAGTCGGCATTGTGCCTTTTGTTTTAAATTCGGATGCAATTTCTGTGTTTCATCGTCAATAAGAAGGTCCAAGTGATACAGTAAATCCGAAGTGAAGCATCGGAATCTAAAACTGGACTCACAGGAGGGGTTCAAATCATAGAAAGTTAGAGTGTCAGACCTCTTTTACTTAAGTCGGCATTGTGCCATTTGTATTAAATTCCGATGCAATTTCTGTGTTTCATCGTCAATAAGAAGGTGCAAGGTATACAGTAAACCTGAAGTGAAGCATGGGAATCTAAAACTCGACTCACAGGAGAGGTTCAAATCATAGAATGTTAGAGTGTCAGTCCACTATTATTGAAGTCGGCATTGTGCCTTTTGTATCAAATTCGGAAGCAATTTCTGTGTTTCATCGTCAATAAGAAGGTATAAGGGATACAGTAAACCTGAAGTGAAGCATCGGAATCCAAAACAGGACTCACAGGAGAGATTCAAATCATAGAAAGTTAGAGTGTCACTCCTCTCATACTTAAACCGGTATTGTGCCTTTTGTATTAAATTCGGATGCAATTTATGTGTTTCATCGTCAATAAGAAGGTCCAAGGGATACAGTAAACCTTAAGTGAAGCATCGGAATCTAAAACTGGCCTCACAGGAGAGGTTCAAATCATAGAATGTTAGAGTGTCAGTCCTCTTTTATTAAGTCGGCATAGTGCCTTTTTTATTCAATTCGGATGCAATTTCTGTGTTTCATCGTCAATAAGAAGGTCCAAGGGATACATGAAACCCGAAGTGAATCATCGGAATCTAAATCTGGACTAAAAGGAGAGGTTCAAATCATAGAAAGTTAGAGCGTCAGACCTCATTTACTTAAGTCGGCATTGTGCCATTTGTATTAAATTTCGATGCAATTTCTGTGATTCATCGTTAATAAGACGGTGCAAGGTATACAGTAAACCTGAAGTGAAGCATCGGAATCTAAAACTCGACTCACAGGGGAGGTTCAAATCATAGAATGTTAGAGTGTCAGTCCACTTTTACTTAAGTCGACATTGTGCCTTTTGTATTAAGTTCGGATGCAATTTCTCTGTTTCATCGTCAATAAGAAGGATCAAGGGATACAGTAAACCTTAAGTGAAGCATCGAAGTCTAAAACAATTCTCACAGGAGAGGTTCGAATCATAGAATGTTAGAGTGTCAGTCCTCTTTTACTTAAGTCGGCATTGTGCCTTTTGTATTAAATTCCGATGCAATTTCTGTGTTTCATCGTCAATAAGAATGTGCAAGGTATACAGTAGACCTGAAGTGAAGCATCAGAATCTAAAACTGGACTCACAGGAGAGGTTCAAATCATAGAAAGTGAGAGTGTCAGTCCTCTTGTACTTAAGTCGGCATTGTGATATTTGTATAAAATTCGGAGGCAATTTCTGTGTTTCATCGTCAATAAGAAGGTCCAAGGAATACAGTAAACCTGCAGTGAAGCATCGGAATCTAAAACTAGACTCACAGGAATGGTTCAAATCGTAGAATTTCTCAGTGTCTGTCCTCTTCTACTTAAGTCGGCATTGTGCCTTTTGTATAAAATTCGGATGAAAACTCAGTGTTTCATCGTCAATAAAAAGGTCCAAGAGATACAGTAAACCTCAGGTGAAGCATCGGAATCTAAAACTGGACTCACAGTAGAGGTTCAAATCACAGAAAGTGAGAGTGACAATCCTCTTGTACTTAAGTCGGCACTGTGCCTTTTGTATTAAATTCGGATGCAATTTCTGTGTTTCATCGTCAATAAGAAGGTCCAAGGGATACAGTAAACCTGAAGTGAAGCATCGGAATCTAAAACTGGACTCACAGGAGAGGTTCAAATCATAGAAAGTTAGAATTTCAGTCCTCTTGTACTTAAGTCGGCATTGTGCCTTTTGTATTTAATTCAGATGCAATTTCTGTGTTTCATCGTCAATAAGATGGTGCAACGTATACAGTAGACCTGAAGTGAAGCATCGGAACTAAAACTGGACTCACAGGAGAGGTTCAAATCATAGAAAGTGAGAGTGTCAGTCCTCTTGTACTTAAGTCGGCATTGTGCCTTTTGTTTTAAATTCGGATGCAATTTCTGTGTTTCATCGTCAATAAGAAGGTCCAAGTGATACAGTAAACCCGAAGTGAAGCATCGGAATCTAAAACTGGACTCACAGGAGGGGTTCTAATCATAGAAAGTTAGAGTGTCAGACCTCTTTTACTTAAGTCGGCATTGTGCCATTTGTATTAAATTCCGATGCTATTTCTGTGTTTCATCGTCAATAAGAAGGTGCAAGGTATACAGTAAACCTGAAGTGAAGCATCGGAATCCAAAACCGTACTCACAGGAGAGATTTAAATCATAGAAAGATAGAGTGTCACTCCTCTCATTCTTAAGCCGGTATTGTGCCTTTTGTAAAAAATTCGGATGCAATATCTGTCTTTCATCGTCAATAAGAAGGTCCAAGGGATACAGTAAACCTGAAGTGAAGCATCGGAATCTGAAACTCGACTCACAGGAGAGGTTCAAATCTTAGAATGTTAGAGTGTCAGTCCACTTTTACTTAAGTCGACATTGTGCCTTTTGCATTAAATTCGGATGCAATTTCTCTGTTTCATCGTCAATAAGAAGGTCCAAGGGATACAGTAAACCTTAAGTGAAGCATCGGAATCCAAAACCGTACTCACAGGAGAGATTTAAATCATAGAAAGATAGAGTGTCACTCCTCTCATACTTAAGCCGGTATTGTGCCTTTTGTAAAAAATTCGGATGCAATATCTGTGTTTCATCGTCAATAAGAAGGTCCAAGGGATACAGTAAACCTTAAGTGAAGCATCGGAATCTAAAACTGGTCTCACCGGAGAGGTTCAAATCAATGAATGTTAGAGTGTCAATCCTCTTTTATTTAAGTCGGCATTGTGCCTTTTCTATTAAATTCGGATGGAATTTCTGTGTTTCATCGTCAATAAGAAGGTCCAAGGGATACAGTAATACCGAAGTGAAGCATCGAAGTCTAAAACAGGTCTCACAGGAGAGGTTCGAATCATAGAATGTTTGAGTGTCAGTCCTCTTTTACTTAAGTCGGCATTGTGCCTTATGTATTAAATTCCGATGCAATTTCTGTGTTCCATCGTCAATAAGAAGGTGCAAGGTATACAGTAGACCTGAAGTGAAGCATCAGAATCTAAAACTGGACTCACAGGAGAGGTTCAAATCATAGAAAGTGAGAGTGTCAGTCCTCTTGTACTTAAGTCGGCATTGTGATATTTGTATAAAATTCGGAGGCAATTTCTGTGTTTCATCGTCAATAAGAAGGTCCAAGGGATACAGTAAACCTTAAGTGAAGCATCGGAGTCTAAAAGAGGTCTCACAGGATAGGTTCAAATCATAGAATGTTAGAGTGTCAGTCCTTTTTTACTTAAGTCGGCATTGTGCCTTTTGTATTAAATTCAGATGCATTTCTGTGTTTCATCGTCAATAAGAATGTCCAAGGGATACAGTAAACCGGAAGTGAAGCATCGGAATCTAAAACTGGACTCATAGGAGAGGTTCAATTCATAGAAAGTTATAATGTCAGACGTCTTTTACTTAAGAGGGCATTGTGCCATTTGTGTTAAATTCCGATGCAATATCTGTGTTTCATCGTCAATATGAAGGTCCAAGGGATTCAGTAAACCTGAAGTTAAGCATCGGAATCTAAAACTCGACTCACAGGAGAGGTTCAAATCATAGAATGTTAGAGTGTCAGTCCACTATTACTTAAGTCGACATTGTGCCTTTTGCATTAAATTCGAATGCAATTTCTCTGTTTCATCGTCAATAAGAAGGTCCAAGGGATACAGTAAACCTTAAGTGAAGCATCGAAGTCTAAAACAGGTCTCACAGGAGAGGTTCGAATCATAGAATGTTTGAGTGTCAGTCCTCTTTTACTTAAGTCGGCATTGTGCCTTATGTATTAAATTCCGATGCAATTTCTGTGTTCCATCGTCAATAAGAAGGTGCAAGGTATACAGTAGACCTGAAGTGAAGCATCAGAATCTAAAACTGGACTCACAGGAGAGGTTCAAATCATAGAAAGTGAGAGTGTCAGTCCTCTTGTACTTAAGTCGGCATTGTGATATTTGTATAAAATTCGGAGGCAATTTCTGTGTTTCATCGTCAATAAGAAGGTCCAAGGGATACAGTAAACCTTAAGTGAAGCATCGGAGTCTAAAAGAGGTCTCACAGGAGAGGTTCAAATCATAGAATGTTAGAGTGTCAGTCCTTTTTTACTTAAGTCGGCATTGTGCCTTTTGTATTAAATTCAGATGCATTTCTGTGTTTCATCGTCAATAAGAATGTCCAAGGGATACAGTAAACCGGAAGTGAAGCATCGGAATCTAAAACTGGACTCATAGGAGAGGTTCAATTCATAGAAAGTTATAATGTCAGACCTCTTTTACTTAAGAGGGCATTGTGCCATTTGTGTTAAATTCCGATGCAATATCTGTGTTTCATCGTCAATAAGAAGTTCCAAGGGATACAGTAAACCTGAAGTGAAGCATCGGAATCTAAAACTCGACTCACAGGAGAGGTTCAAATCATAGAATGTTAGAGTGTCAGTCCACTATTACTTAAGTCGACATTGTGCCTTTTGTATTAAATTCCGATGCAATTTCTGTGTTTCATCGTCAATAAGAAGGTCCAAGGGATACAGTAAACCTGAAGTGAAGGATCGGAATCCAAAACTGGACTCACAGGAGAGATTCAAATCATAGAAAGTTAGAGTGTCACTCCTCTCATACTTAAGCCGGTATTGTGCCTTTTGTATTAAATTCGGATGCAATTTCTCTGTTTCATCGTCAATAAGAAGGTCCAAGGGATACAGTAAACCTTAAGTGAAGCATCGAAGTCTAAAACAGGTCTCACAGGAGAGGTTCGAATCATAGAATGTTAGAGTGTCAGTCCTCTTTTACTTAAGTCGGCATTGTGCCTTTAGTATAAAATTCGGATGCAATTTCTGTGTTTCTTCGTCAATAAGAAGATCCAAGGGATACAGTAAACCTGAAGTGAAGCATCGGAATCTAAAACTACACTCACAGGAGAGATTTATATCATAGAAAGTTAGAGTGTCACTCCTCTCGTACTTAAGCCGGTGTTGTGTATTTTGTATTAAATTCGGATGCAATTTCTGTGTTTCATCGTCAATAAGAATGTGGAAGGTATACAGAATACCTGAAGTAAAGCAACGGAATCTAAAACTAGACTCACAAGAGAGGTTCAAATCATAGAAAGTTAGAGTGTCAGCCCTCTTGTACTTAAGTCGGCATTGTGCCGTTTGTATTAATTTCGGATGCAATTTCTGTGTTTCATCGTCAATAAGAAGGTACAAGGGATACTGTAAACCGGAAGTGAAGCATCGGAATCTAAAACCGGAATCACAGGAGAGGTTCAAATCATTAAAAGTTAGACTGTCAGTCCTCTTGTACTTAAGTCGTCATTGTGCCTTTTGTATTAAATTCGGATGCAACCTCTGTGTTTCATCGTCAACAAGAAGCTCAAGGGATACAGTAAACTGAAGTGAAGCATCCGAATCTAAAACTGGACTCACAGGAGAGGTTCAAATCATGGAGAGTTATAGTGTCACTCCTCGTGTACTTAAGTCAGTATTGTGCCTTTTGTATTAAATTCGGATGCAATTTCTGTGTTTCATCGTCAATAAGAAGGTCCAAGGTATACAGTAAACCTGAAGTGAATCATCGGAATCTAAAACACTACTCACAGGAGAGTTTCAAATCATAGAAACTTAGAGTGTCAGTCCTCTTGTACTTAAGTTGGCGTTGTGTCTTTTGTGTTAAATTCAGATGCAATTTCTGTGTTTCATCGTCAATAAGAAGGTGCAAGGTATACAGTAAACCTGAAGTGAAGCATCGGAATCTAAAACTGGACTCACATTAGAGGTTCAAATCATAGAAAGTTAGAGTGTCAGTCCTCTTTTACTGAAGTCGGCATTGTGCCTTTTGTTTTAAATTCGGATGCAATTTCTGTGTTTCATCGTCAATATGAAGGTCCAAGGGATACAGTAAACCCGAAGTGAAGCATCGGAATCTAAAACTGGACTCACATTAGAGGTTCAAATCATAGAAAGTTAGAGTGTCAGACCTCTTTTACTTAAGTCGGCATTGTGCCATTTGTATTAAATTCCGATGCTATTTCTGTGTTTCATCGTCAATAAGAAGGTGCAAGGTATACAGTAAACCTGAAGTGAAGCATCGGAATCTAAAACTCGACTCACAGGAGAGGTTCAAATCATAGAACGTTAGAGTGTCAGTCCTCTTGAACTTAAGTCAGCATTGTGCATTTTGTATTAAATTCGGGTGAAAACTCTGTCTTTCATCGTCAATAAGAAGGTCCAAGGCATACAGTAAAGGTGAAGTGAAGCTTTGGAATCTAAAACTGCACTCACAGGAGAGATTCAAATCACAGAAAGTTAGAGGGTCACTCCTCTCATACGTAAGCCGGTATTGTGCCTTTTGTATTAAATTCGGATGCAATTTCTGTGTTTCATCGTCAATAAGAAGGTCCAAGGGATACAGTAAACCTGAAGTGAAGCATCGGAATCTAAAACTGGCCTCACAGGAGAGGTTCAAATAATAGAATGTTAGAGTGACAGTCCACTTTTACTTAAGTCGGCATTGTGCATTTTTATTAAATTCGGATGCAATTTCTGTGTTTCATCGTCAATAAGAAGGTCCAAAGGATACAGTTAACCCGAAGTGAAGCATCGGAATCTAAATCTCGACTAAAAGGAGAGGTTCAAATCATAGAAAGTTAGAGCGTCAGACCTCATTTACTTAAGTCGGCATTGTGCCATTTGTATTAAATTCCGATGCAATTTCTGTGTTTCATCGTCAATAAGAAGGTGCAAGGTATACAGTAGACCTGAAGTGAAGCATCAGAATCTAAAACTGGACTCACAGGAGAGGTTCAAATCATAGAAAGTGAGAGTGTCAGTCCTCTTGTACTTAAGTCGGCATTGTGATATTTGTAAAACATTCGGAGGCAATTTCTGTGTTTCATCGTCAATAAGAAGGTCCAAGGGATACAGTAAACCTGCAGTGAAGCATCGGAATCTAAAACTAGACTCACAGGACAGGTTCAAATCATAGAATTTCTGAGTGTCTGTCCTCTTCTACTTAAGTCGGCATTGTGCCTTTTGTATAAAATTCGGATGAAAACTCTGTGTTTCATCGTCAATAAGAAGGTCCAAGAGATACAGTAAACCTCAGGTGAAGCATCGGAATCTAAAACTGGACTCACAGTAGAGGTTCAAATCACGGAAAGTGATAGTGTCAGTCCTCTTGTACTTAAGTCGGCACTGTGCCTTTTGTATTAAATTCGGATGCAATTTCTGTGTTTCATCGTCAATAAGAAGGTCCAAGGGATACAGTAAACCTGAAGTGAAGCATCGGAATCTAAAACTGGACCCATAGGACAGGTTCACATCGTAGAATGGCAGAGTGTCAGTCCTCTTTTAACTTAAGTCGGCATTGTGCCTTTTGCATAAACTTAGGATGCAATTTCTGTGTTTCATCGTCAATAAGAAGGTCCAAGGCATACGGTAAACCGGAAGTGAAGCATCGGAATCTAAAACTGGACTCACAGGAGAGGTTCAAATCATAGAAAGTTAGAATTTCAGTCCTCTTGTACTTAAGTCGGCATTGTGCCTTTTGTATTTAATTCAGATGCAATTTCTGTGTTTCATCGTCAATAAGATGGTGCAACGTATACAGTAGACCTGAAGTGAAGCATCGGATCTAAAACTGGACTCACAGGAGAGGTTCAAATCATAGAAAGTGAGAGTGTCAGTCCTCTTGTACTTAAGTTGGCGTTGTGCCTTTTGTGTTAAATTCGGAAGCAATTTCTGTGTTTCATCGTCAATAAGAAGGTGCAAGGGATACAGTAAACCTGAAGTGAAACATCGGAATCTGAAACTGGACTCACGGGACAGGTTCAAATCATAGAACGTTAGAGTGTCAGTCCTCTTGAACTTAAGTCAGCATTGTGCATTTTGTATTAAATTCGGGTGCAAACTCTGTCTTTCATCGTCAATAAGAAGGTCCAAGGCATACTGTAAACGTGAAGTGAAGCATCGGAATCTAAAACTGGTCTCACAGGAGAGGTTCAAATCATAGAATGTTAGAGTGTCATTCCTCTTTTACTTAAGTCGGCATTGTGCCTTTTGTTTTAAATTCGGATGCAATTTCTGTGTTTCATCGTCAATAAGAAGGTCCAAGGGATACAGTAAACCTTAAGTGAAGCATCGGAATCTAAAACTGGTCTCACAGGAGAGGTTCAAATCATAGAATGTTAGAGTGTCAATCCTCTTTTATTTAAGTCGGCATTGTGCCTTTTCTATTAAATTCGGATGGAATTTCTGTGTTTCATCGTCAATAAGAAATTCCAAGGGATACAGTAATTCCGAAGTGAAGCATCGAAGTCTAAAACAGGTCTCACAGGAGAGGTTCGAATCATAGAATGTTTGAGTGTCAGTCCTCTTTTACTTAAGTCGGCATTGTGCCTTATGTATTAAATTCCAATGCAATCTCTGTGTTCCATCGTCAATAAGAAGGTGCAAGGTATACAATAGACCTGAAGTGAAGCATCAGAATCTAAAACTAGACTCACAGGAGAGGTTCAAATCATAGAAAGTGAGAGTGTCAGTCCTCTTGTACTTAAGTCGGCATTGTGATATTTGTATAAAATTCGGAGGCAATTTCTGTGTTTCACCGTCAATAAGAAGGTCCAAGGGATACAGTAAACCTTAAGTGAAGCATCGGAGTCTAAAAGAGGTCTCACAGGAGAGGTTCAAATCATAGAATGTTAGAGTGTCAGTCCTTTTTTACTTAAGTCGGCATTGTGCCTTTTGTATTAAGTTCAGATGCATTTCTGTGTTTCATCGTCAATAAGAATGTCCAAGGGATACAGTAAACCGGAAGTGAAGCATCGGAATCTAAAACTGGACTCATAGGAGAGGTTCAATTCATAGAAAGTTATAATGTCAGACCTCTTTTACTTAAGAGGGCATTGTGCCATTTGTGTGAAATTCCGATGCAATATCTGTGTTTCATCGTCAATAAGAAGGTCCAAGGGATACAGTAAACCTGAAGTGAAGCATCGGAATCTAAAACTCGACTCACAGGAGAGGTTCAAATCATAGTATGTTAGAGTGTCAGTCCACTATTACTTAAGTCGACATTGTGCCTTTTGTATTAAATTCCGATGCAATTTCTGTGTTTCATCGTCAATAAGAAGGTCCAAGGGATACAGTAAACCTGAAGTGAAGGATCGGAATCCAAAACCGGACTCACAGGAGAGATTCAAATCATAGAAAGTTAGAGTGTCACTCCTCTCATACTTAAGCCGGTATTGTGCCTTTTGTATTAAATTCGGATGCAATTTCTCTGTTTCATCGTCAATAAGAAGGTCCAAGGGATACAGTAAACCTTAAGTGAAGCATCGAAGTCTAAAACAGGTCTCACAGGAGAGGTTCGAATCATAGAATGTTAGAGTGTCAGTCCTCTTTTACTTAAGTCGGCGTTGTGCCTTTTGTATAAAATTCGGATGCAATTTCTGTGTTTCATCGTCAATAAGAAGATCCAAGGGATACAGTAAACCGGAAGTGAAGCATCGGAATCTAAAACTGGACTCACAGGAGAGGTTCAAATCATAGGAAGTTAGAATGTCAGTCCTCTTGTACTTAAGTCGGCATTGTGCCTTTAGTATTAAATTCGGATGCAACTTCTGTGTTTCATCGTCAATAAGAAGGTTCAAGTGATACAGTAAACCTGAAGTGAAGCATCGGAATCTAAAACTACACTCACAGGAGAGATTTATATCATAGAAAGTTAGAGTGTCACTCCTCTCGTACTTAAGCCGGTGTTGTGCATTTTGTATTAAATTCGGATGCAATTTCTGTGTTTCATCGTCAATAAGAATGTGGAAGGTATACAGAATACCTGAAGTAAAGCAACGGAATCTAAAACTAGACTCACAAGAGAGGTTCAAATCATAGAAAGTTAGAGTGTCAGCCCTCTTGTACTTAAGTCGGCATTGTCCCGTTTGTATTAATTTCGGATGCAATTTCTGTGTTTCATCGTCAATAAGAAGGTACAAGGGATACTGTAAACCGGAAGTGAAGCATCGGAATCTAAAACCGGAATCACAGGAGAGGTTAAAATCATTAAAAGTTTGACTGTCAGTCCTCTTGTACTTAAGTCGTCATTGTGCCTTTTGTATTAAATTCGGATGCAACTTCTGTGTTTCATCGTCAACAAGAAGCTCAAGGGATACAGTAAACTGAAGTGAAGCATCCGAATCTAAAACTGGACTCACAGGAGAGGTTCAAATCATAGAGAGTTATAGTGTCACTCCTCGTGTACTTAAGTCAGTATTGTGCCTTTTGTATTTAATTCGGATGCAATTTCTGTGTTTCATCGTCAATAAGAAGGTCCAAGGTATACAGTAAACCTGAAGTGAATCATCGGAATCTAAAACACTACTCACAGGAGAGTTTCAAATCATAGAAACTTAGAGTGTCAGTCCTCTTGTACTTAAATTGGCATCGTGCCTTTTGTGTTAAATTCAGATGCAATTTCTGTGTTTCATCGTCAATAAGAAGGTGCAAGGGATACAGTAATCCTGAAGTGAAGCATCGGAATCTGAAACTGGACTCACAGGAGAGGTTCAAATCATAGAAAGTTACGGTGTCAGTCCTCTGGAACTTAAGTCAGCATTGTGCATTTTGTATTAAATTCGGGTGCAAACTCTTTCTTTCATCCTCAATAAGAAGGTCCAAGGCACACAGTAAATGTGAAGTGAAGCATCGAAATCTAAAACTGGACTCACAGGAGAGGTTCAAATCATAGAAACTTAGTGTGTCAGTCCACTTTTACTTAAGTCGGTATTGTGCCATTTGTATTAAATTGCGATGCAATTTCTGTGTTTCATCGTCAATAAGAAGGAGCTAGGTATACAGTAAACCTGAAGTGAAGCATCGGAATCTAAAACTCGACTCACAGGAGAGGTTCAAATCATAGAAAGTTAGATTGCAACTCGTCTTGTACTTAAGCCGGTATTGTGCCTTTTGC
Source organism: Schistocerca piceifrons (assembly GCF_021461385.2). Lineage (NCBI taxonomy): Eukaryota > Metazoa > Arthropoda > Insecta > Orthoptera > Acrididae > Schistocerca > Schistocerca piceifrons. Next base: position 1,110,555,544 of record NC_060139.1, read on the forward strand.
ATTAAATTCGGATGCAATTTCTGTGTTTCATCGTTAATAAGAAGGTCCAAGGGATACAGTAAACCTGAAGTGAGGCATCGGAATCTAAAACTGGACTCACTGGAAAGGTTCAAATCACAGAAAGTTAGATTGCAACTCGTCTTGTACTTAAGCCGGTATTGTGCCTTTTGTATTAAATTCGGATGCAATTTCTGTGTTTCATCGTCAATAAGAAGGTCCAAGGGATACAGTAAACGGAAGTGAAGCATCGGAATCTAAAACTGGACTCACAGGAGAGGTTCAAATCATAGAAAGTTAGAATGTCAGTCCTCTTGTACTTAAGTCGGCATTGTGCATTTTGTATTAAATTCGGATGCAATTTCTGTGTTTCATCGTCAATAAGAAGGTGCAACGTATACAGTAAACCTGAAGTGAAGCATCGGAATCTAAAACTGGACTCACAGGAGAGGTTCAAATCATAGAAAGTGAGAGTGCCAGTCCTCTTGTACTTATGTCGGCATTGTGCCAATTGTATTAAATTCGGATGCAATTTCTGTGTTTCATCGTCAATAAGAAGGTCCAGGGGATACAGTAAACCTGAAGTGAAGCATCGGAATCTAAAACTGGACTCAAAGGAGAGGTTCAAATCATAGAAAGTTAGAGTAGCACTCCCCTTGTACTTAAGTCGGTATTGTGCATTTTGTATTAAATTCGGATGCTATTTCTGTGTTTCATCGCCAATAAGAAGGTCCAAGGGATACAGTAAACCTGAAGTGAAGCATCGGAATCTAAAACTGGACTCACAGGAGAGGTTCAAATCATAGAAAGTGAGAGTGTCAGTCCTCTTGTACTTAAATCGGCATTGTGATATTTGTATTAAATTCGGAGGCAATTTCTGTGATTCATCGTCAATAAGAAGGTCCACGGGATACAGTAAACCTGCAGTGAGGCATCGGAATCTAAAACTAGACTCACAGGACAGGTTCAAATCGTAGAATTTCAGAGTGTCTGTCCTCTTGCACTTAAGTCGGCATTGTGCCTTTTGTATTAAATTCGGTTGAAAACTCTGTGTTTCATCGTCAGTAACAAGGTCCAAGAGATACAGTAAACCTGAGGTGAAGCATCGGAATCTAAAACTGGACTCACAGTACAGGTTCAAATCACAGAAAGTGATAGTGTCAGTCCTCTTGTACTTAAGTCGGCATTGTGCCTTTTGTATTAAATTCGTATGCAATTTCTGTGTTTCATCGTCAATAAGAAGGTCCAAGTGATACAGTAAGCCTGACGTGAAGCATCGGAATCTAAAACTGCACTCACAGGAGAGATTCAAATCATAGAAAGTTAGAGTGTCACTCCTCTCGTACTTAAGCCGGTATTGTGCCTTTTGTATTAAATTCGGATGCAATTTCTGTGTTTCATCGTCAATAAGAAGGTCCAAGGCATACAGTAAACCTTAAGTGAAGCATCGGAATCTAAAACTGATCCCACAGGAGAGGTTCAAATCATAGAAAGATAGAGTGTCAGTGCACTTTTAATTAAGTCTGCATTGTGTCATTTGTATTAAATTCCGATGCAATTTCTATGTTTCATGGTCAATAAGAAGGTGCAAGGTATACAGTAAACCTGAAGTGAAGCATCGGAATGTATAACTCGACTCACAGGAGAGGCTCAAATCATAGAAAGTTAGAGTGTCACTCCTCTCGTACGTAAGCCGGTATTGTGCCCTTTTGTATTAAATTCAGATGCAATTTCTCTGTTTCATCGTCAATAAGAAGGTCCAAGGGATACAGTAAACCTTGAGTGAGCATCGGAGACTAAAACAGGTCTCGCAGGAGAGGTTCAAATCATAGAATGTTAGAGTGTCAGTCCTCTTTTACTTAAGTCGGCATTGTGCCTTTTGTATTAAATTCGGATGCATTTCTGTGTTTCATCGTCAATAAGAAGGTCCAAGGGATACAGTAAACCTTAAGTGAAGCATCGGAATCTAAAACTGGTCTCACAGGAGAGGTTCAAATCATAGAATGTTAGAGTGTCAGTCCTCTTTTACTTAAGTCGGCATTGTGCATTTTTTATTAAATTCGGATGCAATTTCTATGTTTCATCGTCAATAAGAAGGTCCAAGGGATACAGTAAACCCGAAGTGAAGCATCGGAATCTAAAACTGGACTCAAAGGAGAGGTTCAAATCATAGAAAATTAGAGTGTCAGACCTCTTTTACTTAAGTCGGCATTATGCCATTTGTATTAAATTCCGATGCAATTTCTGTGTTTCATCGTCAATAAGAAGGTGCAAGGGATACAGTAAACCGGAAGTGAAGCATCGGAATCTAAAACTGGACTCACAGGAGAGGTTCAAATCGTAGAAAGTTAGAGTGTCAGTCCTCTTTAACTTAAGTCAGCATTATGCCTTTTGTATTTAATTCGGATGCAAACTCTGTCTTTCATCGTCAATAAGAAGGTCCAAGGCATACAGTAAACCTAAAGTGTAGCATCGGAATATAAAACTGGACTCACAGGAGCAGTTCAAATCATAGAAAGTTAGAGTGTCAGTCCACTTTTACTTAAGTCTGCATTGTGCCATTTGTATTAAATTCCTATGCAATTTCTGTGTTTCATCGTCAATAAGAAGGTGCAAGGTATACAGTAAACCTGAAGTGAATCATCGGAATCTAAAACTCGACTCACAGGAGAGGTTCAAATCATAGAATATTAGAGTGTCAGTCCTCTATTACTTAAGTCGACATTGTACGTTTTGTATTAAATTCGGATGCAATTTCTGTGTTTCGTCGTCGATAAGAAGGTCCAAGGGATACAGTAAACCTGAAGTGAAGCATCGGAATCTAAAACTCGACTCACAGGAGAGGTTCAAATCATAGAATGTATAGAGTGTCAGTCGACTATTACTTAAGTCGACATTGTGCCTTTTGTATTAAATTCGGATGCAATTTCTGTGTTTCATCATCAATAAGAAGGTCCAAGGGATACAGTAAACCTGAAGTGAGGCATCGGAATCCAAAACCGGACTCACAGGAGAGGTTCAAATCATAGAAAGTTAGACTGTCAGTCCTCTTGTACTTAAGTCGACATTGTGCCTTTTGTATTAAATTCGGATGCAATTTCTGTGTTTCATCGTCAATAAGAAGGTCCAAGGGATACAGTAAACGGAAGTGAAGCATCGGAATCTAAAACTGGACTCACAGGAGAGGTTCAAATCATAGAAAGTTAGAATGTCAGTCCTCTTGTACTTAAGTCGGCATTGTGGCTTTTGTATTACATTCGGATGCAATTTCTGTGATTCATCGTCAATAAGAAGGTGCAACGTATACAGTAAACCTGAAGTGAAGCATCGGAATCTGAAACTGGACTCACAGGAGAGGTTCAAATCATAGAAAGTGAGAGTGCCAGTCCTCTTGTACTTAAGTCGGAATTGTGCCAATTGTATTAAATTCGGATGCAATTTCTGTGTTTCATCGACAATAAGAAGGTCCAGGGGATACAGTAAACCTGAAGTGAAGCATCGGAATCTAAAACTGGACTCAAAGGAGAGGTTCAAATCATAGAAAGTTAGAGTAGCACTCCTCTTGTACTTAAGTCGGTATTGTGCATTTTGTATTAAATTCGGATGCAATTTCTGTGTTTCATCGCCAATAAGAAGGTCCAAGGGATACAGTAAACCTGAAGTGAAGCATCAGAATCTAAAACTGGACTCACAGGAGAGGTTCAAATCAAAGAAAGTGAGAGTGTCAGTCCTCTTGTACTTAAATCGGCATTGTGATATTTGTATTAAATTCGGAGGCAATTTCTGTGATTCATCGTCAATAAGAAGGTCCAAGGGATACAGTAAACCTGCAGTGAGGCATCGGAATCTAAAACTAGACTCACAGGACAGGTTCAAATCGTAGAATTTCAGAGTGTCAGTCCTCTTGCACTTAAGTCGGCATTGTGCCTTTTGTATTAAGTTCGGATGCAATTTCTGTGTTTCATCGTCAATAAGAAGGTCCAAGGGATACAGTAAACGGAAGTGAAGCATCGGAATCTAAAACTGGACTCATAGGAGAGGTTCAAATCATAGAAAGTTAGAATGTCAGTCCTCTTGTACTTAAGTCGGCATTGTGCCTTTTGTATTAAATTCGGATGCAATTTCTGTGTTTCATCGTCAATAAGAAGGTCCAAGGGATACAGTAAACCTGAAGTGAAGCATCGGAATCCAAAACCGGGCTCACAGGAGAGGTTCAAATCATAGAAAGTTAGAGTGTCGGTCCTCTTGTACTTAAGTCGGCATTGTGCCTTTTGTATTAAATTCGGATGCAATTTCTGTGTTTCATCGTCAATAAGAAGGTCCAAGGGATACAGCAAACCTGAAGTGAAGCATCAGAATATATAACTGGACACACAGGAGAGTTTCAAATCATTGAAAGTTAGAGTGTCAGTCCTCTTGTACTTAAGTCGGCATTGTGCCATTTATATTAAATTCAGATGCAAACTCTGTGTTTCATCGTCAATAAGAAGGTCCAAGAGATACAGTAAACCTGAGGTGAAGCATCGAAATCTAAAACTGGACTAACAGTAGAGGTTCAAATCACAGAAAGTGAGAGTGTCAGTCCTCCTGTACTTAAGTCGGCATTTTGCCTTTAGTATTAAATTCGGATGCAATTTCTGTGTTTCATCGTGAATAAGAAGGTTCAAGTGATACAGTAAACCTGAAGTGAAGCATCGGAATCTAAAACTACACTCACAGGAGAGATTTATATCATAGAAAGTTAGAGTGTCACTCCTCTCGTACTTAAGCCGGTGTTGTGCATTTTGTATTAAATTCGGATGCAATTTCTGTGTTTCATCGTCAATAAGAATGTGGAAGGTATACAGAATACCTGAAGTAAAGCAACGCAATCTAAAACTGGACTCACAAGAGACGTTCAAATCATAGAAAGTTAGAGTGTCAGCCCTCTTGTACTTAAGTCGGCATTGTGGCGTTTGTATTAATTTCGGATGCAATTTCTGTGTTTCATCGTCAATAAGAAGGTACAAGGGATACTGTAAACCGGAAGTGAAGCATCGGAATCCTAAAACCGGCATCACAGGAGAGGTTCAAATCATTAAAAGTTAGACTGTCAGTCCTCTTGTACTTAAGTCGGCATTGTGCCTTTTGTATTAAATTCGGATGCAACTTCTGTGTTTCATCGTCAACAAGAAGCTCAAGGGATACAGTAAACTGAAGTGAAGCATCCGAATCTAAAACTGGACTCACAGGAGAGGTTCAAATCATAGAGAGTTATAGTGTCACTCCTCGTGTACTTAAGTCAGTATTGTGCCTTTTGTATTAATTTGGATGCAATTTCTGTGTTTCATTGTCAATAAGAAGGTCCAAGGTATACAGTAAACCTGAAGTGAATCATCGGAATCTAAAACAGGACTCACAGGAGAGTTTCAAATCATAGAAACTTAGAGTGTCAGTCCTCTTGTACTTAAGTTGGCATCGTGCCTTTTGTGTTAAATTCAGATGCAATTTCTGTGTTTCATCGTCAATAAGAAGGTGCAAGGGATACAGTAATCCTGAAGTGAAGCATCGGAATCTGATACTGGACTCACAGGAGAGGTTCAAATCATAGAAAGTTAGGGTGTCAGTCCTCTGGAACTTAAGTCAGCATTGTGCATTTTGTATTAAATTCGGGTGCAAACTCTGTCTTTCATCCTCAATAAGAAGGTCCAAGGCATACAGTAAATGTGAACTGAAGCATCGGAATCTAAAACTGGACTCACAATAGAGGTTCAAATCATAGAAACTTAGTGTGTCAGTCCACTTTTACGTTAGTCGGTATTGTGCCATTTGTATTAAATTGCGATGCAATTTCTGTGTTTCATCGTCAATAAGAAGGTGCAAGGTATACAGTAAACCTGAAGTGAAGCATCGTAATCTAAAACTCGACTCACAGGAGAGGTTCAAATCATAGAAAGTTAGATTGCAACTCGTCTTGTACTTAAGCCGGTATTGTGCCTTTTGTATTAAATTCGGATGCAATTTCTGTGTTTCATCGTCAATAAGAAGGTCCAAGCGATACTGTAAACCTGAAGTGAGGCATCGGAATCTAAAACTGGACTCACTGGAGAGGTTCAAATCATAGAAGGTTAGATTGCAACTCGTCTTGTACTTAAGCCGGTATTGTGCGTTTTGTATTAAATTCGGATGCAATTTCTGTGTTTCATCGTCAATAAGAAGGTCCAAGGGATACAGTAAACGGAAGTGAATCATCGGAATCTAAAACTGGACTCACAGGAGAGGTTCAAATCATAGAAAGTTAGAATGTCAGTCCTCTTGTACTTAAGTCGGCATTGTGCCTTTTGTATTAAATTCGGATGCAATTTCTGTGTTTCATCGTCAATAAGAAGGTGCAACGTATACAGTAAACCTGAAGTGAAGCATCGGAATCTAAAACTGGACTCACAGGAGAGGTTCAAATCATAGAAAGAGAGTGCCAGTCCTCTTGTTCTTAAGTCGGCATTGTGCCAATTGTATTAAATTCGGATGCAATTTCTGTGTTTCATCGTCAATAAGAAGGTCCAGGGGATACAGTAAACCTGAAGTGAAGCATCGGAATCTAAAACTGGACTCAAAGGAGAGGTTCAAATCATAGAAAGTTAGAGTAGCACTCCTCTTGTACTTAAGTCGGTATTGTGCATTTTGTATTAAATTCGGATGCAATTTCTGTGTTTCATCGTCAATAAGAAGGTCCAAGGGATACAGTAAACCTGAAGTGAAGCATCGGAATCTAAAACTGGACTCACAGGAGAGGTTCAAATCATAGAAAGTGAGAGTGTCAGTCCTCTTGTACTTAAGCCGGTATTGTGCCTTTTGTATTAAATTCGGATGCAATTTCTGTGTTTCATCGTCAATAAGAAGGTCCAAGGCATACAGAGAACCTTAAGTGAAGCATCGGAATCTAAAACTGGTCCCACAGGAGAGGTTCAAATCATAGAAAGATAGAGTGTCAGTCCACTTTTAATTAAGTCTGCATTGTGTCATTTGTATTAAATTCCGATGCAATTTCTATGTTTCATGGTCAATAAGAAGGTGCAATTTATACAGTAAACCTGAAGTGAAGCATCGGAATGTATAACTCGACTCACAGGAGAGGTTCAAATCATAGAAAGTTAGAGTGTCACTCCTCTCGTACGTAAGCCGGTATTGTGCCTTTTGTATTAAATTCGGATGCAATTTTTCTGTTTCATCGTCAATAAGAAGGTCCAAGGGATACAGTAAACCTTGAGTGAGCATCGGAGACTAAAACAGGTCTCACAGGAGAGGTTCAAATCATAGAATGTTAGAGTGTCAGTCCTCTTTTACTTAAGTCGGCATTGTGCCTTGTGTGTTAAATTCGGATGCATTTCTGTGTTTCATCGTCAATAAGAAGGTCCAAGGGATACAGTAAACTTTAAGTGAAGCATCGGAATCTAAAACTGGTCTCACAGGAGAGGTTCAAATCATAGAATGTTAGAGTGTCAGTCCTCTTTTACTTAAGTCGGCATTGTGCATTTTTTATTAAATTCCGATGCAATTTCTGTGTTTCATCGTCAATAAGAAGGTCCAAAGCATACAGTAAACCTAAAGTGTAGCATCGGAATATAAAACTGGACACACAGGAGCAGTTCAAATCATAGAAAGTTAAAGTGTCAGTCCACTTTTACTTAAGTCTGCATTGTGCCATTTGTATTAAATTCCGAAGCAATTTCTGTGTTTCATCGTCAATAATAAGGTGCAAGGTATACAGTAAACCTGAAGTGAATCATCGGAATCTAAAACTCGACTCACAGGAGAGGTTCAAATCATTGAATGTTAGAGTGTCAGTCCACTATTACTTAAGTCGACATTGTACCTTTTGCATTAAATTCGGATGCAATTTCTGTGTTTCGTCGTCGATAAGAAGGTCCAAGGGATACAGTAAACCTGAAGTGAAGCATCGGAATCTAAAACTGGACTCACAGGAGAGGTCCAAATCATAGAATGTTAGAGTGTCAGTCCACTATTACTTAAGTCGACATTGTGCCTTTTGTATTAAATTCGGATGCAATTTCTGTGTTTCATCGTCAATAAGAAGGTCCAAGGGATACAGTAAACCTGAAGTGAAGCATCGGAATCCAAAACCGGACTCACAGGAGAGGTTCAAATCATAGAAAGTTAGAGTGACGGTCCTCTTGTACTTAAGTCGGCATTGTGCCTTTTGTATTAAATTCGGATGCAATTTCTGTGTTTCATCGTCAATAAGAAGGTCCAAGGGATACAGCAAACCTGAAGTGAAGCATCGGAATATATAACTGGACACACAGGAGAGTTTCAAATCATAGAAAGTTAGAGTGTCAGTCCTCTTGTACTTAAGTCGGCATTGTGCCATTTATATTAAATTCAGATGCTAACTCTGTGTTTCATCGTCAATAAGAAGGTCCAAGAGATACAGTAAACCTGAGGTGAAGCATCGAAATCTAAAACTGGACTCACAGTAGAGGTTCAAATCACAGAAAGTGAGAGTGTCAGTCCTCCCGTACTTAAGTCGGCATTTTGCCTTTAGTATTAAATTCGGATGCAATTTCTGTGTTACATCGTCAATAAGAAGGTTCAAGTGATACAGTAAACCTGAAGTGAAGCATCGGAATCTAAAACTACACTCACAGGAGAGATTTATATCATAGAAAGTTAGAGTGTCACTCCTCTCCTACTTAAGCCGGTGTTGTGCATTTTGTATTAAATTCGGATGCAATTTCTGTGTTTCATCGTCAATAAGAATGTGGAAGGTATACAGAATACCTGAAGTAAAGCAACGGAATCTAAAACTGGACTCACAAGAGACGTTCAAATCATAGAAAGTTAGAGTGTCAGCCCTCTTGTACTTAAGTCGGCATTGTGCCGTTTGTATTAATTTCGGATGCAATATCTGTGTTTCATCGTCAATAAGAAGGTACAAGGGATACTGTAAACCGGAAGTGAAGCATCGGAATCTAAAACCGGCATCACAGGAGAGGTTCAAATCATTAAAAGTTAGACTGTCAGTCCTCTTGTACTTAAGTCGGCATTGTGCCTTTTGTATTAAATACGGATGCAACTTCTGTGTTTCATCGTCAACAAGAAGCTCAAGGGATACAGTAAACTGAAGTGAAGCATCCGAATCTAAAACTGGACTCACAGGAGAGGTTCAAATCATAGAGAGTTATAGTGTCACTCCTCGCGTACTTAAGTCAGTATTGTGCCTTTTGTATTAATTTCGGATGCAATTTCTGTGTTTCATTGTCAATAAGAAGGTCCAAGGTATACAGTAAACCTGAAGTGAATCATCGGAATCTAAAACAGGACTCACAGGAGAGTTTCAAATCATAGAAACTTAGAGTGTCAGTCCTCTTGTACTTAAGTTGGCATCGTGCCTTTTGTGTTAAATTCAGATGCAATTTCTGTGTTTCATCGTCAATAAGAAGGTGCAAGGGATACAGTAATCCTGAAGTGAAGCATCGGAATCTGATACTGGACTCACAGGAGAGGTTCAAATCATAGAAAGTTAGGGTGTCAGTCCTCTGGAACTTAAGTCAGCATTGTGCATTTTGTATTAAATTCGGGTGCAAACTCTGTCTTTCATCCTCAATAAGAAGGTCCAAGGCATACAGTAAATGTGAAGTGAAGCATCGGAATCTAAAACTGGACTCACAATAGAGGTTCAAATCATAGAAACTTAGTGTGTCAGTCCACTTTTACTTTAGTCGGTATTGTGCCATTTGTATTAAATTGCGATGCAATTTCTGTGTTTCATCGTCAATAAGAAGGTGCAAGGTATACAGTAAACCTGAAGTGAAGCATCGGAATCTAAAACTCGACTCACAGGAGAGGTTCAAATCATAGAAAGTTAGATTGCAACTCGTCTTGTACTTAAGCCGGTATTGTGCCTTTTGTATTAAATTCGGATGCAATTTCTGTGTTTCATCGTCAATAAGAAGGTCCAAGCGATACAGTAAACCTGAAGTGAGGCATCGGAATCTAAAACTGGACTCACTGGAGAGGTTCAAATCATAGAAGGTTAGATTGCAACTCGTCTTGTACTTAAGCCGGTATTGTGCGTTTTGTATTAAATTCGGATGCAATTTCTGTGTTTCATCGTCAATAAGAAGGTCCAAGGGATATAGTAAACGGAAGTGAATCATCGGAATCTAAAACTGGACTCACAGGAGAGGTTCAAATCATAGAAAGTTAGAATGTCAGTCCTCTTGTACTTAAGTCGGCATTGTGCCTTTTGTATTAAATTCGGATGCAATTTCTGTGTTTCATCGTCAATAAGAAGGTGCAACGTATACAGTAAACCTGAAGTGAAGCATCGGAATCTAAAACTGGACTCACAGGAGAGGTTCAAATCATAGAAAGAGAGTGCCAGTCCTCTTGTTCTTAAGTCGGCATTGTGCCAATTGTATTAAATTCGGATGCAATTTCTGTGTTTCATCGTCAATAAGAAGGTCCAGGGGATACAGTAAACCTGAAGTGAAGCATCGGAATCTAAAACTGGACTCAAAGGAGAGGTTCAAATCATAGAAAGTTAGAGTAGCACTCCTCTTGTACTTAAGTCGGTATTGTGCATTTTGTATTAAATTCGGATGCAATTTCTGTGTTTCATCGTCAATAAGAAGGTCCAAGGGATACAGTAAACCTGAAGTGAAGCATCGGAATCTAAAACTGGACTCACAGGAGAGGTTCAAATCATAGAAAGTGAGAGTGTCAGTCCTCTTGTACTTAAGCCGGTATTGTGCCTTTTATATTAAATTCGGATGCAATTTCTGTGTTTCATCGTCAATAAGAAGGTCCAAGGCATACAGAGAACCTTAAGTGAAGCATCGGAATCTAAAACTGGTCCCACAGGAGAGGTTCAAATCATAGAAAGATAGAGTGTCAGTCCACTTTTAATTAAGTCTGCATTGTGTCATTTGTATTAAATTCCGATGCAATTTCTATGTTTCATGGTCAATAAGAAGGTGCAATTTATACAGTAAACCTGAAGTGAAGCATCGGAATGTATAACTCGACTCAAAGGAGAGGTTCAAATCATAGAAAGTTAGAGTGTCACTCCTCTCGTACGTAAGCCGTTATTGTGCCTTTTGTATTAAATTCGGATGCAATTTTTCTGTTTCATCGTCAATAAGAAGGTCCAAGGGATACAGTAAACCTTGAGTGAGCATCGGAGACTAAAACAGGTCTCACAGGAGAGGTTCAAATCATAGAATGTTAGAGTGTCAGTCCTCTTTTACTTAAGTCGGCATTGTGCCTTGTGTGTTAAATTCGGATGCATTTCTGTGTTTCATCGTCAATAAGAAGGTCCAAGGGATACAGTAAACTTTAAGTGAAGCATCGGAATCTAAAACTGGTCTCACAGGAGAGGTTCAAATCATAGAATGTTAGAGTGTCAGTCCTCTTTTACTTAAGTCGGCATTGTGCATTTTTTATTAAATTCCGATGCAATTTCTGTGTTTCATCGTCAATAAGAAGGTCCAAAGCATACAGTAAACCTAAAGTGTAGCATCGGAATATAAAACTGGACTCACAGGAGCAGTTCAAATCATAGAAAATTAAAGAGTCAGTCCACTTTTACTTAAGCCTGCATTGTGCCATTTGTATTAAATTCCGATGCAATTTCTGTGTTTCATCGTCAATAAGAAGGTGCAAGGTATACAGTAAACCTGAAGTGAATCATCGGAATCTAAAACTCGACTCACAGGAGAGGTTCAAATCATTGAATGTTAGAGTGTCAGTCCACTATTACTTAAGTCGACATTGTACCTTTTGCATTAAATTCGGATGCAATTTCTGTGTTTCGTCGTCGATAAGAAGGTCCAAGGGATACAGTAAACCTGAAGTGAAGCATCGGAATCTAAAACTGGACTCACAGGAGAGGTCCAAATCATAGAATGTTAGAGTGTCAGTCCACTATTACTTAAGTCGACATTGTGCCTTTTGTATTAAATTCGGATGCAATTTCTGTGTTTCATCGTCAATAAGAAGGTCCAAGGGATACAGTAAACCTGAAGTGAAGCATCGGAATCCAAAACCGGACTCACAGGAGAGGTTCAAATCATAGAAAGTTAGAGTGACGGTCCTCTTGTACTTAAGTCGGCATTGTGCCTTTTGTATTAAATTCGGATGCAATTTCTGTGTTTCATCGTCAATAAGAAGGTCCAAGGGATACAGCAAACCTGAAGTGAAGCATCGGAATATATAACTGGACACACAGGAGAGTTTCAAATCATAGAAAGTTAGAGTGTCAGTCCTCTTGTACTTAAGTCGGCATTGTGCCATTTATATTAAATTCAGATGCTAACTCTGTGTTTCATCGTCAATAAGAAGGTCCAAGAGATACAGTAAACCTGAGGTGAAGCATCGAAATCTAAAACTGGACTCACAGTAGAGGTTCAAATCACAGAAAGTGAGAGTGTCAGTCCTCCTGTACTTAAGTCGGCATTTTGCCTTTAGTATTAAATTCGGATGCAATTTCTGTGTTACATCGTCAATAAGAAGGTTCAAGTGATACAGTAAACCTGAAGTGAAGCATCGGAATCTAAAACTACACTCACAGGAGAGATTTATATCATAGAAAGTTAGAGTGTCACTCCTCTCCTACTTAAGCCGGTGTTGTGCATTTTGTATTAAATTCGGATGCAATTTCTGTGTTTCATCGTCAATAAGAATGTGGAAGGTATACAGAATACCTGAAGTAAAGCAACGGAATCTAAAACTGGACTCACAAGAGACGTTCAAATCATAGAAAGTTAGAGTGTCAGCCCTCTTGTACTTAAGTCGGCATTGTGCCGTTTGTATTAATTTCGGATGCAATATCTGTGTTTCATCGTCAATAAGAAGGTACAAGGGATACTGTAAACCGGAAGTGAAGCATCGGAATCTAAAACCGGCATCACAGGAGAGGTTCAAATCATTAAAAGTTAGAGTGTCAGTCCTCTTGTACTTAAGTCGGCATTGTGCCTTTTGTATTAAATACGGATGCAACTTCTGTGTTTCATCATCAACAAGAAGCTCAAGGGATACAGTAAACTGAAGTGAAGCATCCGAATCTAAAACTGGACTCACAGGAGAGGTTCAAATCATAGAGAGTTATAGTGTCACTCCTCGTGTACTTAAGTCAGTATTGTGCCTTTTGTATTAAATTCGGATGCAATTTCTGTGTTTCATCGTCAATAAGAAGGTCCAAGGTATACAGTAAACCTGAAGTGAATCATCGGAATCTAAAACAGGACTCACAGGAGAGTTTCAAATCATAGAAACTTAGAGTGTCAGTCCTCTTGTACTTAAGTTGGCATCGTGCCTTTTGTGTTAAATTCAGATGCAATTTCTGTGTTTCATCGTCAATAAGAAGGTGCAAGGGATACAGTAATCCTGAAGTGAAGCATCGGAATCTGATACTGGACTCACAGGAGAGGTTCAAATCATAGAAAGTTAGGGTGTCAGTCCTCTGGAACTTAAGCCAGCATTGTGCATTTTGTATTAAATTCGGGTGCAAACTCTGTCTTTCATCCTCAATAAGAAGGTCCAAGGCATACAGTAAATATGAAGTGAAGCATCGGAATCTAAAACTGGACTCACAGGAGAGGTTCAAATCATAGAAACTTAGTGTGTCAGTCCACTTTTACTTTAGTCGGTATTGTGCCATTTGTATTAAATTGCGATGCAATTTCTGTGTTTCATCGTCAATAAGAAGGTGCAAGGTATACAGTAAACCTGAAGTGAAGCATCGGAATCTAAAACTGGACTCACAGGAGAGGTTCAAATCATAGAAACTTAGTGTGTCAGTCCACTTTTACTTTAGTCGGTATTGTGCCATTTGTATTAAATTGCGATGCAATTTCTGTGTTTCATCGTCAATAAGAAGGTGCAAGGTATACAGTAAACCTGAAGTGAAGCATCGGAATCTAAACTCGTCTCACAGGAGAGGTTCAAATCATAGAAAGTTAGATTGCAACTCGTCTTGTACTTAAGCCGGTATTGTGCCTTTTGTATTAAATTCGGATGCAATTTCTGTGTTTCATCGTCAATAAGAAGGTCCAAGCGATACAGTAAACCTGAAGTGAGGCATCGGAATCTAAAACTGGACTCACTGGAGAGGTTCAAATCATAGAAGGTTAGATTGCAACTCGTCTTGTACTTAAGTCGGTATTGTGCATTTTGTATTAAATTCGGATGCAATTTCTGTGTTTCATCGTCAATAAGAAGTCCAAGGGATACAGTAAACCTGAAGTGAAGCATCGGAATCTAAAACTGGACTCACAGGAGAGGTTCAAATCATAGAGAGTGAGAGTGTCAGTCCTCTTGTACTTAAATCGGCATTGTGATATTTGTATTAAATTCGGAGGCAATTTCTGTGATTCATCGTCAATAAGAAGGTCCAAGGGATACAGTAAACCTGCAGTGAGGCATCGGAATCTGAAACTAGACTCACAGGACAGGTTCAAATCGTAGAATTTCAGAGTGTCTGTCCTCTTGCACTTAAGTCGGCATTGTGCCTTTTGTATTAAATTCGGATGAAAACTCTGTGTTTCATCGTCAGTAAGAAGGTCCAAGAGATACAGTAAACCTGAGGTGAAGCATCGGAATCTAAAACTGGACTCACAGTAGAGGTTCATATCACAGAAAGTGATAGTGTCAGTCCTCTTGTACTTAAGTCGGCATTGTGCCTTTTGTATTAAATTCGGGTGCAAACTCTGTCTTTCATCCTCAATAAGAAGGTCCAAGGCATACAGTAAATGTGAAGTGAAGCATCGGAATCTAAAACTGGACTCACAGGAGAGGTTCAAATCATAGAAACTTAGTGTGTCAGTCCACTTTTACTTTAGTCGGTATTGTGCCATTTGTATTAAATTGCGATGCAATTTCTGTGTTTCATCGTCAATAAGAAGGTGCAAGGTATACAGTAAACCTGAAGTGAAGCATCGGAATCTAAAACTCGACTCACAGGAGAGGTTCAAATCATAGAAAGTTAGATTGCAACTCGTCTTGTACTTAAGCCGGTATTGTGCCTTTTGTATTAAATTCGGATGCAATTTCTGTGTTTCATCGTCAATAAGAAGGTCCAAGCGATACAGTAAACCTGAAGTGAGGCATCGGAATCTAAAACTGGACTCACTGGAGAGGTTCAAATCATAGAAGGTTAGATTGCAACTCGTCTTGTACTTAAGCCGGTATTGTGCCTTTTGTATTAAATTCGGATGCAATTTCTGTGTTTCATCGTCAATAAGAAGGTCCAAGGGATACAGTAAACGGAAGTGAATCATCGGAATCTAAAACTGGACTCACAGGAGAGGTTCAAATCATAGAAAGTTAGAATGTCAGTCCTCTTGTACTTAAGTCGGCACTGTGCCTTTTGTATTAAATTCGGATGCAATTTCTGTGTTTCATCGTCAATAAGAAGGTGCAACGTATACAGTAAACCTGAAGTGAAGCATCGGAATCTAAAACTGGACTCACAGGAGAGGTTCAAATCATAGAAAGAGAGTGCCAGTCCTCTTGTTCTTAAGTCGGCATTGTGCCAATTGTATTAAATTCGGATGCAATTTCTGTGTTTCATCGTCAATAAGAAGGTCCAGGGGATACAGTAAACCTGAAGTGAAGCATCGGAATCTAAAACTGGACTCAAAGGAGAGGTTCAAATCATAGAAAGTTAGAGTAGCACTCCTCTTGTACTTAAGTCGGTATTGTGCATTTTGTATTAAATTCGGATGCAATTTCTGTGTTTCATCGTCAATAAGAAGGTCCAAGGGATACAGTAAACCTGAAGTGAAGCATCGGAATCTAAAACTGGACTCACAGGAGAGGTTCAAATCATAGAAAGTGAGAGTGTCAGTCCTCTTGTACTTAAGCCGGTATTGTGCCTTTTGTATTAAATTCGGATGCAATTTCTGTGTTTCATCGTCAATAAGAAGGTCCAAGGCATACAGAGAACCTTAAGTGAAGCATCGGAATCTAAAACTGGTCCCACAGGAGAGGTTCAAATCATAGAAAGATAGAGTGTCAGTCCACTTTTAATTAAGTCTGCATTGTGTCATTTGTATTAAATTCCGATGCAATTTCTATGTTTCATGGTCAATAAGAAGGTGCAATTTATACAGTAAACCTGAAGTGAAGCATCGGAATGTATAACTCGACTCACAGGAGAGGTTCAAATCATAGAAAGTTAGAGTGTCACTCCTCTCGTACGTAAGCCGGTATTGTGCCTTTTGTATTAAATTCGGATGCAATTTCTCTGTTTCATCGTCAATAAGAAGGTCCAAGGGATACAGTAAACCTTGAGTGAGCATCGGAGACTAAAACAGGTCTCACAGGAGAGGTTCAAATCATAGAATGTTAGAGTGTCAGTCCTCTTTTACTTAAGTCGGCATTGTGCCTTGTGTTTTAAATTCGGATGCATTTCTGTGTTTCATCGTCAATAAGAAGGTCCAAGGGATACAGTAAACTTTAAGTGAAGCATCGGAATCTAAAACTGGTCTCACAATAGAGGTTCAAATCATAGAATGTTAGAGTGTCAGTCCTCTTGTACTTAAGTCGGCATTGTGCATTTTTTATTAAATTCGGATGCAATTTCTATGTTTCATCGTCAATAAGAAGGTCCAAGGGATACAGTAAACCCGAAGTGAAGCATCGGAATCTAAAACTGGACTCAAAGGAGAGGTTCAAATCATAGAAAATTAGAGTGTCAGACCTCTTTTACTTAAGTCGGCATTATGCCATTTGTATCAAATTCCGATGCAATTTCTGTGTTTCATCGTCAATAAGAAAGTCCAAAGCATACAGTAAACCTAAAGTGTAGCATCGGAATATAAAACTGGACTCACAGGAGCAGTTCAAATCATAGAAAGTTAAAGTGTCAGTCCACTTTTACTTAAGTCTGCATTGTGCCATTTGTATTAAATTCCGATGCAATTTCTGTGTTTCATCGTCAATAAGAAGGTGCAAGGTGTACAGTAAACCTGAAGTGAATCATCGGAATCTAAAACTCGACTCACAGGAGAGGTTCAAATCATTGAATGTTAGAGTGTCAGTCCACTATTACTTAAGTCGACATTGTACCTTTTGCATTAAATTCGGATGCAATTTCTGTGTTTCGTCGTCGATAAGAAGGTCCAAGGGATACAGTAAACCTGAAGTGAAGCATCGGAATCTAAAACTGGACTCACAGGAGAGGTCCAAATCATAGAATGTTAGAGTGTCAGTCCACTATTACTTAAGTCGACATTGTGCCTTTTGTATTAAATTCGGATGCAATTTCTGTGTTTCATCGTCAATAAGAAGGTCCAAGGGATACAGTAAACCTGAAGTGAAGCATCGGAATCCAAAACCGGACTCACAGGAGAGGTTCAAATCATAGAAAGTTAGAGTGACGGTCCTCTTGTACTTAAGTCGGCATTGTGCCTTTTGTATTAAATTCGGATGCAATTTCTGTGTTTCATCGTCAATAAGAAGGTCCAAGGGATACAGCAAACCTGAAGTGAAGCATCGGAATATATAACTGGACACACAGGAGAGTTTCAAATCATAGAGAGTTAGAGTGTCAGTCCTCTTGTACTTAAGTCGGCATTGTGCCATTTATATTAAATTCAGATGCTAACTCTGTGTTTCATCGTCAATAAGAAGGTCCAAGAGATACAGTAAACCTGAGATGAAGCATCGGAATCTAAAACTGGACTCACAGTAGAGGTTCAAATCACAGAAAGTGAGAGTGTCAGTCCTCCTGTACTTAAGTCGGCATTTTGCCTTTAGTATTAAATTCGGATGCAATTTCTGTGTTTCATCGTCAATAAGAAGGTTCAAGTGATACAGTAAACCTGAAGTGAAGCATCGGAATCTAAAACTACACTCACAGGAGAGATTTATATCATAGAAAGTTAGAGTGTCACTCCTCTCCTACTTAAGCCGGTGTTGTGCATTTTGTATTAAATTCGGATGCAATTTCTGTGTTTCATCGTCAATAAGAATGTGGAAGGTATACAGAATACCTGAAGTAAAGCAACGGAATCTAAAACTGGACTCACAAGAGATGTTCAAATCATAGAAAGTTAGAGTGTCAGCCCTCTTGTACTTAAGTCGGCATTGTGCCGTTTGTATTAATTTCGGATGCAATATCTGTGTTTCATCGTCAATAAGAAGGTACAAGGGATACTGTAAACCGGAAGTGAAGCATCGGAATCTAAAACCGGCATCACAGGAGAGGTTCAAATCATTAAAAGTTAGACTGTCAGTCCTCTTGTACTTAAGTCGGCATTGTGCCTTTTGTATTAAATACGGATGCAACTTCTGTGTTTCATCGTCAACAAGAAGCTCAAGGGATACAGTAAACTGAAGTGAAGCATCCGAATCTAAAACTGGACTCACAGGAGAGGTTCAAATCATAGAGAGTTATAGTGTCACTCCTCGTGTACTTAAGTCAGTATTGTGCCTTTTGTATTAAATTCGGATGCAATTTCTGTGTTTCATCGTCAATAAGAAGGTCCAAGGTATACAGTAAACCTGAAGTGAATCATCGGAATCTAAAACAGGACTCACAGGAGAGTTTCAAATCATAGAAACTTAGAGTGTCAGTCCTCTTGTACTTAAGTTGGCATCGTGCCTTTTGTGTTAAATTCAGATGCAATTTCTGTGTTTCATCGTCAATAAGAAGGTGCAAGGGATACAGTAATCCTGAAGTGAAGCATCGGAATCTGATACTGGACTCACAGGAGAGGTTCAAATCATAGAAAGTTAGGGTGTCAGTCCTCTGGAACTTAAGTCAGCATTGTGCATTTTGTATTAAATTCGGGTGCAAACTCTGTCTTTCATCCTCAATAAGAAGGTCCAAGGCATACAGTAAATGTGAAGTGCAGCATCGGAATCTAAAACTGGACTCACAGGAGAGGTTCAAATCATAGAAACTTAGTGTGTCAGTCCACATTTACTTTAGTCGGTATTGTGCCATTTGTATTAAATTGCGATGCAATTTCTGTGTTTCATCGTCAATAAGAAGGTGCAAGGTATACAGTAAACCTGAAGTGAAGCATCGGAATCTAAAACTCGACTCACAGGAGAGGTTCAAATCATAGAAAGTTAGATTGCAACTCGTCTTGTACTTAAGCCGGTATTGTGCCTTTTGTATTAAATTCGGATGCAATTTCTGTGTTTCATCGTCAATAAGAAGGTCCAAGCGATACAGTAAACGGAAGTGAATCATCGGAATCTAAAACCGGACTCACAGGAGAGGTTCAAATCATAGAAAGTGAGAGTGCCAGTCCTCTTGTTCTTAATTCGGCATTGTGCCAATTGTATTAAATTCGGATGCAATTTCTTTGTTTCATCGTCAGTAAGAAGGTCCAGGGGATACAGTAAACCTGAAGTGAAGCATCGGAATCTAAAACTGGACTCAAAGGAGAGGTTCAAATCACAGAAAGTTAGAGTAGCACTCCTCTTGTACTTAAGTCGGTATTGTGCATTTTGTATTAAATTCGGATGCAATTTCTGTGTTTCATCGTCAATAAGAAGGTCCAAGGGATACAGTAAACCTGAAGTGAAGCATCGGAAATTAAAACTGGACTCACAGGAGAGGTTCAAATCATAGAAAGTGAGAGTGTCAGTCCTCTTGTACTTAAATCGGCATTGTGATATTTGTATTAAATTCGGAGGCAATTTCTGTGATTCATCGTCAATAAGAAGGTCCAAGGGATACAGTAAACATGCAGTGAGGCATCAGAATCTAAAACTAGACTCACAGGACAGGTTCAAATCGTAGAATTTCAGAGTGTCTGTCCTCTTGCACTTAAGTCGGCATTGTGCCTTTTGTATTAAATTCGGATGAAAACTCTGTGTTTCATCGTCAGTAAGAAGGTCCAAGAGATACAGTAAACCTGAGGTGAAGCATCGGAATCTAAAACTGGACTCACAGTAGAGGTTCAAATCACAGAAAGTGATAGTGTCAGTCCTCTTGTACTTAAGTCGGCATTGTGCCTTTTGTATTAAATTCGTATGCAATTTCTGTGTTTCATCGTCAATAAGAAGGTCCATGTGACACAGTAAGCCTGACGTGAAGCTTCGGAATCTAAAACTGGTCCCACAGGAGAGGTTCAAATCATAGAAAGATAGAGTGTCAGTCCACTTTTACTTAAGTCGACATTGTGCCTTTTGTATTAAATTCGGATGCAATTTCTGTGTTTCATCGTCAATAAGAAGGTCCAAGGGATACAGTAAACCGGAAGTGAAGCATCGGAATCTAAAACTGGACTCACAGGGGAGGTTCAAATCATAGAAAGTTAGAATGTTAGTCCTCTTGTACTTAAGTCAGCATTGTGCCTTATGTATTAAATTCGGATGCAATTTCTGTGTTTCATCGTCAATAAGAAGGTGCAACGTATACAGTAAATCTGAAGTGAAGCATCGGAATCCAAAACTCGACTCACAGGAGAGGTTCAAATCATAGAAAATGAGATTGTCAGTCCTCTTGTACTTATGTCGGCATTTTACCATTTGTATTAAATTCGGATGCAATCTCTGTGTTTCATCGTCAATACGAAGGTCCAAGGGATACAGTAAACCAGAAGTGAAGCATCGGAATCTAAAACTGGACTCCCACGAGAGGTCAAATCATAGAAAGTGAGAGTGTCAGTCCTCTTGTACTAAAGTCGGCATTGTGATATTTGTAATAAATTCGAATGCAATAACTGTGTTTCATCGTCAATAAGAAGGTCCAAGGGATACAGTAAAACTGAAGTGAAGCATCGGATTCTAAAACTGGACTCACAGGAGGGGTTCAAATCATAGAAAGTGAGAGTGTCAGTCCTCTTGTACTTAAATCGGCATTGTGATATTTGTATTAAATTCGGAGGCAATTTCTGTGATTCATCGTCAATAAGAAGGTCCAAGGGATACAGTAAACCTGCAGTGAGGCATCGGAATCTAAAACTAGACTCACAGGACAGGTTCAAATCATAGAATTTCAGAGTGTCTGTTCTCTTGCACTTAAGTCGGCATTGTGCCTTTTGTATTAAATTCGGATGAAAACTCTGTGTTTCATCGTCAATAAGAAGGTCCAAGAAATACAGTTAACCTGAGGTGAAGCATCGGAATCTAAAACTGGACTCACAGTAGAGGTTCAAATCACAGAAAGTGATAGTGTCAGTCCTCTTGTACTTAAGTCGGCATTGTGCCTTTTGTATTAAATTCGTATGCAATATCTGTGTTTCATCGTCAATAAGAAGGTCCAAGTGATACAGTAAGCCTGACGTGAATTATCGGAATCTAAAACTGCACTCACAGGAGAGATTCAAATCATAGAAAGTTAGAGTGTCACTCCTCTCGTACTTAAGCCGGTGTTGTGCCTTTTGTATTAAATTCGGATGCAATTTCTGTGTTTCATCGTCAATAAGAAGGTCCAAGGCATACAGTAAACCTTAAGTGAAGCATCGGAATCTAAAACTGGTCTCACAGGAGAGGTTCATATCATAGAATGTTAGAGTGTCAGTTCTCTTTTACTTAAGTCAGCATTGTTCCTTTTGTATTAAATTCGGATGCAATTTCTGTTTTTCATCGTCAATAAGAAGGTCCATGGGGTACAGTAAACCTGAAGTGAAGCATCGGAATCTAAATCTGGACTCACAGGAAATCACAGAAAGTTAGAGTGTCAGTTCGCTTTTACTTAAGACGGCATTGTGCCATTTGTATTAAATTCCGATGCAATCTGTGTTTCATCGTCAAAAAGAAGGTGCAAGGTATACAGTAAACCTGAAGTGAAGCATCGGAATCTAAAACTCGTACCACAGGAGAGGTTCAAATCATAGAAAGATAGAGTGTCAGTCCACTTTTACTTAAGTCGACATTGTGCCTTTTGTAGTAAATTCGGATGCAATTTCTGTGTTTCATCGGCAATAAGAAGGTCCAAGGGATACAGTAAACCTGAAGTGAAGCATTTGAATCTAAAACTGGACTCACAGGAGAGTTTCAAATCATAGAAAGTTAGAGTGTCAGTCCTCATGTACTTAAGTTGGCATTGTGCCTTTTGTGTTAAATTCGGATGCAATTTCTGTGTTTCATCGTCAATAAGAAGGTGCAAGGGATACAGTAAACCTGAAGTGAAGCATCGGAATCTGAAACTGGACTCACAGGAGAGGTTCAAATCATAGAAAGTGAGAGTGTCAGTCCTCTTGAACTTAAGTCAGCATTATGCATTTTGTATTAAATTCGGGTGCAAACTCTGTCTTTCATCGTCAATGAGAAGGTCCAAGGCATACAGTAAACGTGAATTGAAGCTTTGGAATCTAAAACAGGACTCACAGGAGAGGTTCAATTCATAGGAAGTTAGAGTGTCAGTCCACTTTTACTTAAGTCGGTATTGTGCCATTTGTATTAAATTCCGATGCAATTTCTGTGTTTCATCGTCAATAAGAAGGTGCAACGTATACAGTTAAACTGAAGTGAAGCATCGGAATCTAAAACTCGGCTCACAGGAGAGGTTCAAATCATAGAAAGTGAGAGTGTCAGTCCTCTTGTACTTATGTCGGCATTTTACCATTTGTATTAAATTCGGATGCAATCTCTGTGTTTCATCGTCAATAAGAAGGTCCAAGGGATGCAGTAAACCTGAAGTTAAGCATCGGAATCTAAAACTCGACTCCCAGGAGTGGTCAAATCATAGAAAGTGAGAGTCTCAGTCCTCTTGTACTTAAGTCGGCATTGTGCCATTTGTATTAAATTCGAATGCATATTCTGTGTTTCATCGTCAATAAGAAGGTCCAAGGGATACAGTAAACCTGAAGTGAAGCATCGGAAACTAAAACTGGACTCTCAGGAGAGGTTCAAATCATAGAAAGTTAGATTGCAACTCCTCTTGTACTTAAGCCGGTATTGTGCCTTTTGTATTAAATTCGGATGCAATTTCTGTGTTTCTTCGTCAATAAGAAGGTCCAAGGGATACAGTAAACCTGAAGTGAAGCATCGGAATCTAAAACTGGACTCACAGGGGAGGTTCAAATCGTAGAACGCTAGAGTGTCAGTCCTCTTTTACTTAAGTCGGCATTGTGCCTTTTGTATTAAATTCGGATGCAATTTCTGTGTTTCATCGTCAATACGAAGGTCCAAGGGATACAGTAAACCTGAAGTGAAGCATCGGAATCCAAAACCGGACTCACAGGAGAGGTTCAAATCATAGAAAGTTAGAGTGTCAGTCCTCTTGTACTCAAGTCGGCATTGTGGCTTTTGTATTAAATTCGGATGCAAATTCTATGTTTCATCGTCAATAAGAAGGTCCAAGGGATACAGCAAACCTGAAGTGAAGCATCGGAATATATAACTGGACACACAGGAGAGTTTCAAATCATAGAAAGTTAGAGTGTCAGTCCTCTTGTACTTAAGTCGGCATTGTGCCATTTATATTACATTCAGATGCAAACTCTGTGTTTCATCGTCAATAAGAAGGTCCAAGAGATACAGTAAACCTGAGGTGAAGCATCGAAATCTAAAACTGGACTCACAGTAGAGGTTCAAATCACAGAAAGTGAGAGTGTCAGTCCTCCTGTACTTAAGTCGGCATTGTGCCTTTAGTATTAAATTCGGATGCAATTTCTGTGTTTCATCGTCAATAAGAAGGTTCAAGTGATACAGTAAACCAGAAGTGAAGCATCGGAATCTAAAACTACACTCACAGGAGAGATTTATATCATAGAAAGTTAGAGTGTCACTCCTCTCGTACTTAAGCCGGTGTTGTGCATTTTGTATTAAATTCGGATGCAATTTCTGTGTTTCATCGTCAATAAGAATGTGGAAGGTATACAGAATACCTGAAGTAAAGCAACGGAATCTAAAACTGGACTCACAAGAGAGGTTCAAATCATAGAAAGTTAGAGTGTCAGCCCTCTTGTACTTATGTCGGCATTGTGCCGTTTGTATTAATTTCGGATGCAATTTCTGTGTTTCATCGTCAATAAGAAGGTCCAAGGTATACAGTAAACCTGAAGTGAATCATCGGAATCTAAAACAGGACTCACAGGAGAGTTTCAAATCATAGAAACTTAGAGTGTCAGTCCTCTTGTACTTAAGTTGGCATCGTGCCTTTTGTGTTAAATTCAGATGCAATTTCTGTGTTTCATCGTCAATAATAAGGTGCAAGGGATACAGTAATCCTGAAGTGAAGCATCGGAATCTGAAACTGGACTCACAGGAGAGGTTCAAATCATAGAAAGTTAGGGTGTCAGTCCTCTGGAACTTATGTCAGCATTGTGCATTTTGTATTAAATTCGGGTGCAAACTCTGTCTTTCATCCTCAATAAGAACGTCCAAGGCATACAGTAAATGTGAAGTGAAGCATCGGAATCTAAAACTGGACTCACAGGAGAGCTTCAAATCATAGAAACTTAGTGTGTCAGTCCACTTTTACTTTAGTCGGTATTGTGCCATTTGTATTAAATTGCGATGCAATTTCTGTGTTTCATCGTCAATAAGAAAGTGCAAGGTATACAGTAAACCTGAAGTGAAGCATCGGAATCTAAAACTCGACTCACAGGAGAGGTTCAAATCATAGAAAGTTAGATTGCAACTCGTCTTGTACTTAAGCCGGTATTGTGCCTTTTGTATTAAATTCGGATGCAATTTCTGTGTTTCATCGTCAATATGGAGGTCCAAGGTATACAGTAAACCTGAAGTGAATCGTCGGAATCTAAAACAGGACTCACAGGAGATGTTCAAATCATAGAAAGTTAGAGTGTCAGTCCACTTTTACTTAAGTCTGCATTGTGCCATTTGTATTAAATTCCGATCCAATTTCTGTGTTTCATCGTCAATAAGAAGGAGCAAGGTAAACAGTAAACCTGAAGTGAATCATCGGAATCTAAAACTCGACTCACAGGAGAGGTTCAAATCATAGAATGTTAGAGTGTCAGTCCACTATTACTTAAGTCGACATTGTACCTTTTGTATTAAATTCGGATGCAATTTCTGTGTTTCGTCGTCGATAAGAAGGTCCAAGGGATACAGTAAACCTGAAGTGAAGCATCGGAATCTAAGACTCGACTCACAGGAGAGGTTCATATCATAGAATGTTAGAGTGTCAGTCCACTATTACTTAAGTCTACATTGTGCCTTTTGTATTAAATTCGGATGCAATTTCTGTATTTCATCGTCAATAAGAAGGTCCAAGGGATACAGTAAACCTGAAGTGAAGCATCGGAATCCAAAACCGGACTCACAGGAGAGGTTCAAATCATAGAAAGTTAGAGTGTCAGTCCTCTTGTACTTAAGTCGGCATTGTGCCTTTTGTATTAAATTCGGATGCAATTTCTGTGTTTCATCGTCAATAAGAAGGTCCAAGGGATACAGCAAACCTGAAGTGAAGCATCGGAATATATAACTGGACACACAGGAGAGTTTCAAATCATAGAAAGTTAGAGTGTCAGTCCTCTTGTACTTAAGTCGGCATTGTGCCATTTATATTAAATTCAGATGCAAACTCTGTGTTTCATCGTCAATAAGAAGGTCCAAGAGATACAGTAAACCTGAGGTGAAGCATCGAAATCTAAAACTGGACTCACAGTAGAGGTTCAAATCACAGAAAGTGAGAGTGTCAGTCCTCCTGTACTTAAGTCGGCATTGTGCCTTTAGTATTAAATTCGGATGCAATTTCTGTTTTTCATCGTCAATAAGAAGGTCCATGGGGTACAGTAAACCTGAAGTGAAGCATCGGAGTCTAAAGCTGGACTCACAGGAAATCATAGAAAGTTAGAGTGTCAGTTCACTTTTACTTAAGTCGGCATTGTGCCATTTGTATTAAATTCCGATGCAATCTTTGTTGCATCGTCAAAAAGAAGGTGCAAGGTATACAGTAAACCTGAAGTGAAGCATTTGAATCTAAAACTGGACTCACAGGAGAGGTTCAAATCATAAAAAGTGAGAGTGTCAGTCCTCTTGTACTGAAACCTTCATTGTGCATTTTGTATTATATTCGGATGCAATTTCTGTGTTTCATCGTCAATAAGAATGTGGAAGGTATACAGAATACCTGAAGTGAATCATCGGAATCTAAAACTGGACTCACAGGAGAGATTCAAATCATAGAGAGTTACAGTATCACTCCTCTTGTACTTAAGTCAGTATTGTGCCTTTTGTATTAAATTCGGATGCAATTTCTGTGTTTCATCGTCAATAAGAAGGTCCAAGGTATACAGTAAACCTGAAGTGAATCGTCGGAAAATAAAACAGGACTCACAGGAGAGTTTCAAATCATAGAAAGTTAGATTGTCAGTCCTCATGTACTTAAGTTGGCATTGTGCCTTTTGTGTTAAATTCGGATGCAATTTCTGTGTTTCATCGTCAATAAGAAGGTGCAAGGGATACAGTAAACCTGAAGTTAAGCATCGGAATCTGAAACTGGACTCACAGGAGAGGTTCAAATCATAGAAAGTGAGAGTGTCAGTCCTCATGAACTTAAGTCAGCATTATGCATTTTGTATTAAATTCGGGTGCAAACTCTGTCTTTCATCGTCAATAAGAAGGTCCAAGGCATACAGTAAACGTGAAGTGAAGCTTTGGAATCTAAAACAGGACTCACAGGAGAGGTTCAATTCAAAGAAAGTTAGAGTGTCAGTCCACTTTTACTTAAGTCGGTATTGTGCCATTTGTATTAAATTCCGATGCAATTTCTGTGTTCCATCGTCAATAAGCAGGTGCAAGGTATACAGTTAAACTGAAGTGAAGCATCGGAATCTAAAACTCGACTCACAGGAGAGGTTCAAATCATAGAAAGTGAGAGTGTCAGTCCTCTTGTACTTATGTCGGCATTTTACCATTTGTAATAAATTCGGATGCAATCTCTGTGTTTCATCGTCAATAAGAAGGTCCAAGGGATACAGTAAACCTGAAGTTAAGCATTGGAATCTAAAACTGGACTCCCAGGAGTGGTCAAATCATAGAAAGTGAGAGTCTCAGTCCTCTTGTACTTAAGTCGGCATTGTGCCATTTGTATTAAATTCGAATGCAATTTCTGTGTTTCATCGTCAATAAGAAGGTCCAAGGGATACAGTAAACCTGAAGTGAAGCATCGGAAACTAAAACTGGACTCTCAGGAGAGGTTCAAATCATAGAAAGTTAGATTGCAACTCCTCTTGTACTTAAGCGGTATTGTGCCTTTTGTATTAAATTCGGATGCAATTTCTGTGTTTCTTCGTCAATAAGAAGGTCCAAGGGATACAGTAAACCTGAAGTGAAGCATCGGAATCTAAAACTGGACTCACAGGGGAGGTTCAAATCGTAGAATGGTAGAGTGTCAGTCCTCTTTTACTTAAGTCGGCATTGTGCCTTTTGTATTAAATTCGGATGCAATTTCTGTGTTTCATCGTCAATAAGAAGGTCCAAGGTATACAGTAAACCTGAAGTGAATCGTCGGAATCTAAAACAGGACTCACAGGAGATGTTCAAATCATAGAAAGTTAGAGTGTCAGTCCACTTTTACTTAAGTCTGCATTGTGCCATTTGTATTAAATTCCGATGCAATTTCTGTGTTTCATCGTCAATAAGAAGGTGCAACGTATACAGTAAACCTGAAGTGAATCATCGGAATCTAAAACTCGACTCACAGGACAGGTTCAAATCATTGAATGTTAGAGTGTCAGTCCACTATTACTTAAGTCGACATTGTACCTTTTGTATTAAATTCGGATGCAATTTCTGTGTTTCGTCGTCGATAAGAAGGTCCAAGGGATACAGTAAACCTGAAGTGAAGCATCGGAATCTAAAACTCGACTCACAGGAGAGGTTCAATCATAGAATGTTAGAGTGTCAGTCCACTATTACTTAAGTCGACATTGTGCTGTTTGTGTTAATTTCGGATGCAATTTCTGTGTTTCATCGTCAATAAGAAGGTCCGAGGGATACAGTAAACCTGAAGTGAAGCATCGGAATCCAAAACCGGACTCACAGGAGAGGTTCAAATCATAGAAAGTTAGAGTGTCAGTCCTCTTGTACTTAAGTCGGCATTGTGCCTTTTGTATTAAATTCGGATGCAATTTCTGTGTTTCATCGTCAATAAGAAGGTCCAAGGGATACAGCAAACCTGAAGTGAAGCATCGGAATATATAACTGGACACACAGGAGAGTTTCAAATCATAGAAAGTTAGAGTGTCAGTCCTCTTGTACTTAAGTCGGCATTGTGCCATTTATATTAAATTCAGATGCAAACTCTGTGTTTCATCGTCAATAAGAAGGTCCAAGAGATACAGTAAACCTGAGGTGAAGCATCGAAATCTAAAACTGGACTCACAGTAGAGGTTCAAATCACAGAAAGTGAGAGTGTCAGTCCTCCTGTACTTAAGTCGGCATTGTGCCTTTAGTATTAAATTCGGATGCAATTTCTGTGTTTCATCGTCAATAAGAAGGTTCAAGTGATACAGTAAACCTGAAGTGAAGCATCGGAATCTAAAACTACATTCACAGGAAAGATTTATATCATAGAAAGTTAGAGTGTCACTCCTCTCGTACTTAAGCCGGTGTTGTGCATTTTGTATTAAATTCGGATGCAATTTCTGTGTTTCATCGTCAATAAGAATGTGGAAGGTATACAGAATACCTGAAGTAAAGCAACGGAATCTAAAACTGGACTCACAAGAGAAGAGTTTCAAATCATAGAAACTTAGAGTGTCAGTCCTCTTGTACTTAAGTTGGCATCGTGCCTTTTGTGTTAAATTCAGATGCAATTTCTGTGTTTCATCGTCAATAAGAAGGTGCAAGGGATACAGTAATCCTGAAGTGAAGCATCGGAATCTGAAACTTGACTCACAGGAGAGGTTCAAATCATAGAAAGTTAGGGTGTCAGTCCTCTGGAACTTAAGTCAGCATTGTGCATTTTGTATTAAATTCGGGTGCAAGCTCTGTCTTTCATCCTCGATAAGAAGGTCCAAATCATACAGTAAATGTGAAGTGAAGCATCGGAATCTAAAACTGGACTCACAGGAGAGGTTCAAATCAAAGAAACTTAGTGTGTCAGTCCACTTTTACTTTAGTCGGTATTGTGCCATTTGTATTAAATTGCGATGCAATTTCTGTGTTTCATCGTCAATAAGAAGGTGCAAGGTATACAGTAAACCTGAAGTGAAGCATCGGAATCTAAAACTCGACTCACAGGAGAGGTTCAAATCATAGAAAGTTAGATTGCAATTCGTCTTGTACTTAAGCCGGTATTGTGCCTTTTGTATTAAATTCGGATGCAATTTCTGTGTTTCATCGTCAATAAGAAGGTCCAAGGGATACACTAAACCTGAAGTGAGGCATCGGAATCTAAAACTGGACTCACTGGAGAGGTTCAAATCATAGAAGGTTAGATTGCAACTCGTCTTGTACTTAAGCCGGTATTGTGCCTTTTGTATTAAATTCGGATGCAATTTCTGTGTTTCATCGTCAATAAGAAGGTCCAAGGGATACAGTAAACGGAAGTGAAGCATCGGAATCTAAAACTGGACTCACAGGAGAGGTTAAAATCATAGAAAGTTAGAATGTCAGTCCTCTTGTACTTAGGTCGGCATTGTGCCTTTTGTATTAAATTCGGATGCAATTTCTGTGTTTCATCATCAATAAGAAGGTGCAACGTATACAGTAAACCTGCAGTGAGGCATCGGAATCTAAAACTAGACTCACAGGACAGGTTCAAAACGTTGAATTTCAGAGTGTCTGTCCTCTTGCACTTAAGTCGGCATTGTGCCTTTTGTATTAAATTCGGATGAAAACTCTGTGTTTCATCGTCAGTAAGAAGGTCCAAGAGATACAGTAAACCTGAGGTGAAGCATCGGAATCTAAAACTGGACTCACAGTAGAGGTTCAAATCACAGAAAGTGATAGTGTCAGTCCTCTTGTACTTAAGTCGGCATTGTGCCTTTTGTATTAAATTCGTATGCAATTTCTGTGTTTCATCGTCAATAAGAAGGTCCAAGTGACACAGTAAGCCTGACGTGAAGCATCGGAATCTAAAACTGCACTCACAGTAGAGATTCAAATCATAGAAAGTTAGAGTGTCACTCCTCTCGTACTTAAGCCGGTATTGTGCCTTTTGTACTAAATTTTAATGCAATTTCTGTGTTTCATCGTCAATAAGAAGGTCCAAGGCATACAGTAAACCTTAAGTGAAGCATCGGAATCTAAAACTGGTCCCACAGGAGAGGTTCAAATCATAGACAGATAGAGTGTCAGTCCACTTTTACTTAAGTCGACATTGTGCCTTTTGTATCAAATTCGGATGCAATTTCTGTGTTTCATCGTCAATAAGAAGGTCCAAGGGATACAGTAAACCGGAAGTGAAGCATCGGAAACTAAAACTGGACTCACAGGAGAGGTTCAAATCATAGAAAGTTAGAATGTCAGTCCTCTTGTACTTAAGTCAGCATTGTGCCATTTGTATTAAATTCCGATGCAATCTGTGTTTCATCGTCAAAAGGAAGGTGCAAGGTATACAGTAAACCTGAAGTGAAGCATCGGAATCTAAAACTCGTATCACAGGAGAGGTTCAAATCATAGAAAGATAGAGTGTCAGTCCACTTTTACTCAAGTCGACATTGTGCCTTTT
Source organism: Schistocerca piceifrons (assembly GCF_021461385.2). Lineage (NCBI taxonomy): Eukaryota > Metazoa > Arthropoda > Insecta > Orthoptera > Acrididae > Schistocerca > Schistocerca piceifrons. The sequence goes on from NC_060139.1 coordinate 1,110,586,097, forward strand.
GTAGTAAATTCGGATGCAATTTCTGTGTTTCATCGTCAATAAGAAGTTCCAAGGGATACAGTAAACGTGAACTGAAGCATTTGAATCTAAAACTGGACTCACAGGAGAGGTTCAAATCATAGAAAGTGAGAGTGTCAGTCCTCTTGTACTGAAGCCGGCATTGTGCATTTTGTATTATATTCGGATGCAATTTCTGTGTTTCATCGTCAATAAGAATGTGGAAGGTATACAGAATACCTGAAGTGAATCATCAGAATCTAAAACTGGACTCACAGGAGAGGTTCAAATCATAGAGAATTACAGTATCACTCCTCTTGTACTTAAGTCAGTATTGTGCCTTTTGTATTAAATTCGGATGCAATTTCTGTGTTTCATCGTCAATAAGAAGGTCCAAGGTATACAGTAAACCTGAAGTGAATCGTCGGAATCTAAAACAGGACTCACAGGAGAGTTTCAAATCATAGAAAGTTAGAGTGTCAGTCCTCATGTACTTAAGTTGGCATTGTGCCTTTTTTGTTAAATTCGGATGCAATTTCTGTGTTTCATCGTCAATAAGAAGGTGCAAGGGATACAGTAAACCTGAAGTGAAGCATCGGAATCTGAAACTGGACTCACAGGAGAGGTTCAAATCATAGAAAGTGAGAGTGTCAGTCCTCTTGAACTTAAGTCAGCATTATGCATTTTGTATTAAATTCGGGTGCAAACTCTGTCTTTCATCGTCAATAAGAAGGTCCAAGGCATACAGTAAACGTGAAGTGAAGCTTTGGAATCTAAAACAGGACTCACAGGAGAGGTTCAATTCATAGAAAGTTAGAGTGTCAGTCCACTTTTACTTAAGTCGGTATTGTGCCAATTGTATTAAATTCCTATGCAATTTCTGTGTTTCATCGTCAATAAGAAGGTGCAAGGTATACAGTTAAACTGAAGTGAAGCATCGGAATCTAAAACTCGACTCACAGGAGAGGTTCAAATCATAGAAAGTGAGAGTGTCAGTCCTCTTGTACTTATGTCGGCATTTTACCATTTGTATTAAATTCGGATGCAATCTCTGTGTTTCATCGTCAATAAGAAGGTCCAAGGGATACAGTAAACCTGAAGTTAAGCTTCGGAATCTAAAACTGGACTCACAGGGGAGGTTCAAATCGTAGAATGGTAGAGTGTCAGTCCTCTTTAACTTAAGTCGGCATTGTGCCTTTTGTATTAAATTCGGATGCAATTTCTGTGTTTCATCGTCAATAAGAAGGTCCAAGGTATGCAGTAAACCTGAAGTGAATCGTCGGAATCTAAAACAGGACTCACAGGAGATGTTCAAATCATAGAAAGTTAGAGTGTCAGTCCACTTTTACTTAAGTCTACATTGTGCCATTTGTATTAAATTCCGATGCAATTTCTGTGTTTCATCGTCAATAAGAATGTGCAAGGTATACAGTAAACCTGAAGTGAATCATCGGAATCTAAAACTGGACTCACAGGGGAGGTTCAAATCGTAGAATGGTAGAGTGTCAGTCCTCTTTAACTTAAGTCGGCATTGTGCCTTTTGTATTAAATTCGGATGCAATTTCTGTGTTTCATCGTCAATAAGAAGGTCCAAGGTATGCAGTAAACCTGAAGTGAATCGTCGGAATCTAAAACAGGACTCACAGGAGATGTTCAAATCATAGAAAGTTAGAGTGTCAGTCCACTTTTACTTAAGTCTACATTGTGCCATTTGTATTAATTTCGGATGCAATTTTTGTGTTTCATCGTCAATAAGAAGGTACAAGGGATACTGTAAACCGGAAGTGAAGCATCGGAATCTAAAACCGGAATCACAGGAGAGGTTCAAATCATTAAAAGTTAGACTGTCAGTCCTCTTGTACTTAAGTCGGCATTGTGCCTTTTGTATTAAATTCGGATGCAACTTCTGTGTTTCATCGTCAACAAGAAGCTCAAGGGATACAGTAAACTGAAGTGAAGCATCCGAATCTAAAACTGGACTCACAGGAGAGGTTCAAATCATAGAGAGTTATAGTGTCACTCCTCGTGTACTTAAGTCAGTATTGTGCCTTTTGTATTAAATTCGGATGCAATTTCTGTGTTTCATCGTCAATAAGAAGGTCCAAGGTATACAGTAAACCTGAAGTGAAACATGGGAATCTAAAACAGGACTCACAGGAGAGTTTCAAATCATAGAAACTTAGAGTGTCAGTCCTCTTGTACTTAAGTTGGCATCGTGCCTTTTGTGTTAAATTCAGATGCAATTTCTGTGTTTCATCGTCAATAAGAAGGTGCAAGGGATACAGTAATCCTGAAGTGAAGCATCGGGATCTGAAACTGGACTCCCAGGAGTGGTCAAATCATAGAAAGTGAGAGTCTCAGTCCTCTTGTACTTAAGTCGGCATTGTGGCATTTGTATTAAATTCGAATGCAATTTCTGTGTTTCATCGTCAATAAGAAGGTGCAAGGTATACAGTAAACCTGAAGTGAATCATCGGAATCTAAAACTTGACTCACAGGAGAGGTTCAAATCATAGAATGTTAGAGTGTCAGTCCACTATTACTTAAGTCGACATTGTACCTTTTGTATTAAATTCGGATGCAATTTCTGTGTTTCGTCGTCGATAAGAAGGTCCAAAGGATACAGTAAACCTGAAGTGAAGCATCGGAATCCAAAACCGGACTCACAGGAGAGGTTCAAATCATAGAAAGTTAGAGTGTCAGTCCTCTTGTACTTAAGTCGGCATTGTGCCTTTTGTATTAAATTCGGATGCAATTTCTGTGTTTCATCGTCAATAAGAAGGTCCAAGGGATACAGCAAACCTGAAGTGAAGCATCGGAATATATAACTGGACACACAGGAGAGTTTCAAATCATAGAAAGTTAGAGTGTCAGTCCTCTTGTACTTAAGTCGGCATTGTGCCATTTATATTAAATTCAGATGCAAACTCTGTGTTTCATCGTCAATAAGAAGGTCCAAGAGATACAGTAAACCTGAGGTGAAGCATCGAAATCTAAAACTGGACTCACAGTAGAGGTTCAAATCACAGAAAGTGAGAGTGTCAGTCCTCCTGTACTTAAGTCGGCATTGTGCCTTTAGTATTAAATTCGGATGCAGTTTCTGTGTTTCATCGTCAATAAGAAGGTTCAAGTGATACAGTAAACCTGAAGTGAAGCATCGGAATCTAAAACTACACTCACAGGAGAGATTTATATCATAGAAAGTTAGAGTGTCACTCCTCTCGTACTTAAGCCGGTGTTGTGCATTTTGTATTAAATTCGGATGCAATTTCTGTGTTTCATCGTCAATAAGAATGTGGAAGGTATACAGAATACCTGAAGTAAAGCAACGGAATCTAAAACTGGACTCACAAGAGAGGTTCAAATCATAGAAAGTTAGAGTGTCAGCCCTCTTGTACTTAAGTCGGCATTGTGCCGTTTGTATTAATTTCGGATCCAATTTCTGTGTTTCATCGTCAATAAGAAGGTACAAGGGATACTGTAAACCGGAAGTGAAGCATCGGAATCTAAAACCGGAATCACAGGAGAGGTTCATATCATTAAAAGTTAGACTGTCAGTCCTCTTGTACTTAAGTCGGCATTGTGCCTTTTGTATTAAATTCGGATGCAACTTCTGTGTTTCATCGTCAACAAGAAGCTCAAGGGATACAGTAAACTGAAGTGAAGCATCCGAGTCTAAAACTGGACTCACAGGAGAGGTTCAAATCATAGAGAGTTATAGTGTCACTCCTCGTGTACTTAAGTCAGTATTGTGCCTTTTGTATTAAATTCGGATGCAATTTCTGTGTTTCATCGTCAATAAGAAGGTCCAAGGTATACAGTAAACCTGAAGTGAATCATCGGAATCTAAAACAGGACTCACAGGAGAGTTTCAAATCATAGAAACTTAGAGTGTCAGTCCTCTTGTACTTAAGTTGGCATCGTGCCTTTTGTGTTAAATTCAGATGCAATTTCTGTGTTTCATCGTCAATAAGAAGGTGCAAGGGATACAGTAATCCTGAAGTGAAGCATCGGAATCTGAAACTGGAATCACTGGAGAGGTTCAAATCATAGAAAGTTAGGGTGTCAGTACTCTGGAACTTAAGTCAGCATTGTGCATTTTGTATTAAATTCGGGTGCAAACTCAGTCTTTCATCCTCAATAAGAAGGTCCAAGGCATACAGTAAATGTGAAGTGAAGCATCGGAATCTAAAACTGGACTCACAGGAGAGGTTCAAATCATAGAAACTTAGTGTGTCAGTCCACTTTTACTTTAGTCGGTATTGTGCCATTTGTATTAAATTGCGATGCAATTTCTGTGTTTCATCGTCAATAAGAAGGTGCAAGGTATACAGTAAACCTGAAGTGAAGCATCGGAATCTAAAACTCGACTCACAGGAGAGGTTCAAATCATAGAAAGTTAGATTGCGACTCGTCTTGTACTTAAGCCGGTATTGTGCCTTTTGTATTAAATTCGGATGCAATTTCTGTGTTTCATCGTCAATAAGAAGGTCCAAGGGATACAGTAAACCTGAAGTGAGGCATCGGAATCTAAAACTGGACTCACTGGAGAGGTTCAAATCATAGAAGGTTAGATTGCAACTCGTCTTGTACTTAAGCCGGTATTGTGAGTTTTGTATTAAATTCGGATGCAATTTCTGTGTTTCATCGTCAATAGGAAGGTCCAAGGGATACAGTAAACGGAAGTGAAGCATCGGAATCTAAAACTGGACTCACAGGAGAGGTTCAACTCATCGAAAGTGAGAGTGCCAGTCCTCTTGCTCTTAAGTCGGCATTGTGCCAATTGTATTAAATTCGGATGCAATTTCTGTGTTTCATCGTCAATAAGAAGGTCCAGGGGATACAGTAAACCTGAAGTGAAACATCGGAATCTAAAACTGGACTCAAAGGAGAGGTTCAAATCATAGAAAGTTAGAGTAGCACTCCTCTTGTACTTAAGTCGGTATTGTGCATTTTGTATTAAATTCGGATGCAATATCTGTGTTTCATCGTCAACAAGAAGGTCCAAGGATACAGTAAACCTGAAGTGAAGCATCGGAATCTAAAACTGGACTCACAGGAGAGGTTCAAATCATAGAAAGTGAGAGTGTCAGTCCTCTTGTACTTAAATCGGCATTGTGATATTTGTATTAAATTCGGAGGCAATTTCTGTGATTCATCGTCAATAAGAAGGTCCAAGAGATACAGTAAACCTGAGGTGAAGCATCGGAATCTAAAACTGGACTCACAGTAGAGGTTCAAATCACAGAAAGTGATAGTGTCAGTCCTCTTGTACTTAAGTCGGCATTGTGCCTTTTGTATTAAATTCGTATGCAATTTCTGTGTTTCATCGTCAATAAGAAGGTCCAAGTGACACAGTAATCCTGTCGTGAAGCATCGGAATCTAAAACTGCACTCACAGGAGAGATTCAAATCATAGAAAGTTAGAGTGTCACTCCTCTCGTACTTAAGCCGGTATTGTGACTTTTGTACTAAATTCGGATGCAATTTCTGTGTTTCATCGTCAATAAGAAGGTCCAAGGCATACAGTAAACCTTAAGTGAAGCATCGGAATCTAAAACTGGTCCCACAGGAGAGGTTCAAATCATAGAAAGATAGAGTGTCGGTCCACTTTTACTTAAGTCGACATTGTGCCTTTTGTATTAAATTCGGATGCAATTTCTGTGTTTCATTGTCAATAAGAAGCTCCAAATTATACAGTAAACCGGAAGTGAAGCATCGGAATCTAAAACTGGACTCACAGGAGAGGTTCAAATCATAGAAAGTTAGAATGTCAGTCCTCTTGTACTTAAGTCAGCATTGTGCCTTATGTATTAAATTCGGATGCAATTTCTGTGTTTCATCGTCAATAAGAAGGTGCAACGTATACAGTAAATCTGAAGTGAAGCATCGGAATCCAAAACTCTACTCACAGGAGAGGTTCAAATCATAGAAAGTGAGATTGTCAGTCCTCTTGTACTTATGTCGGCATTTTACCATTTGTATTAAATTCGGATGCAATCTCTGTGTTTCATCGTCAATAAGAAGGTCCAAGGGATACAGTAAACCAGAAGTGGAGCATCGGAATCTAAAACTGGACTCCCTCGAGAGGTCAAATCATAGAAAGTGAGAGTGTCAGTCCTCTTGTACTTAGGTCGGCATTGTGCCATTTGTATTAAATTCGAATGCAATAACTGTGTTTCATCGTCAATAAGAAATTCCAAGGGACACAGTAAAACTGAAGTGAAGCATCGGATTCTAAAACTGGACTCACAGGAGGGGTTCAAATCATAGAAAGTGAGAGTGTCAGTCCTCTTGTACTTAAATCGGCATTGTGATATTTGTATTAAATTCGGAGGCAATTTCTGTGATTCATCGTCAATAAGAAGGTCCAAGGGATACAGTAAACCTGCAGTGAGGCATCGGAATCTAAAACTAGATTCACAGGACAGGTTCAAATCATAGAATTTCAGAGTGTCTGTTCTCTTGCACTTAAGTCGGCATTGTGCCTTTTGTATTAAATTCGGATGAAAACTCTGTGTTTTATCGTCAATAAGAAGGTCCAAGAGATACAGTTAACCTGAGGTGAAGCATCGGAATCTAAAACTGGACTCACAGTAGAGGTTCAAATCACAGAAAGTGATAGTGTCAGTCCTCTTGTACTTAAGTCGGCATTGTGCCTTTTGTATTAAATTCGTATGTAATTTCTGTGTTTCATCGTCAATAAGAAGGTCCAAGTGATACAGTAAGCCTGACGTGAAGCATCGGAACCTAAAACTGCACTCACAGGAGAGATTCAAATCATAGACAGTTAGAGTGTCACTCCTCTCGTACTTAAGCCGGTATTGTGCCTTTTGTATTAAATTCGGATGCAATTTCTGTTTTTCATCGTCAATAAGAAGGTCCATGGGTTGCAGTAAACCTGAAGTGAAGCATCGGAATCTAAAGCTGGACTCACAGGAAATCATAGAAAAATAGAGTGTCAATTCACTTTCACTTAAGTCGGCATTGTGCCATTTGTATTAAATTCCGATGCAATCTGTGTTTCATCGTCAAAAAGAAGGTGCAAGGTATACAGTAAACCTGAAGTGAAGCATCGGAATCTAAAACTCGTATCACAGGAGAGGTTCAAATCATAGAAAGATAGAGTGTCAGTCCACTTTTACTTAAGTCGACATTGTGCCTTTTGTAGTAAATTCGGATGCAATTTCTGTGTTTCATCGTCAATAAGAAGGTCCAAGGGATACAGTAAACCTGAAGTGAAGCATTTGAATCTAAAACTGGACTCACAGGAGAGGTTCAAATCAAAGAAAGTGAGAGTGTCAGTCCTCTTGTACTGAAGCCGGCATTGTGCATTTTGTATTATATTCGGATGCAATTTCTGTGTTTCATCGTCAATAAGAATGTGGAAGGTATACAGAATACCTGAAGTGAATCATCGGAATCTAAAACTGGACTCACAGAAGAGGTTCAAATCATAGAGAGTTACAGTATCACTCCTCTTGTACTTAAGTCAGTATTGTGCCTTTTGTATTAAATTCGGATGCAATTTCTGTGTTTCATCGTCAATAAGAAGGTCCAAGGCATACAGTAAACGTGAAGTGAAGCTTTGGAATCTAAAACAGGACTCACAGGAGAGGTTCAAATCATAGAAAGTGAGAGTGTCAGTCCTCTTGTACTTATGTCGGCATTTTACCATTTGTATTAAATTCGGATGCAATCTCTGTGTTTCATCGTCAATAAGAAGGTCCAAGGGATACAGTAAACCTGAAGTTAAGCATCGGAATCTAAAACTGGACTCCCAGGAGTGGTCAAATCATAGAAAGTGAGAGTCTCAGTCCTCTTGTACTTAAGTCGGCATTGTGCCATTTGTATTAAATTCTAATGCAATTTCTGTGTTTCATCGTCAATAAGAAGGTCCAAGGGATACAGTAAACCTGAAGTGAAGCATCGGAAACTAAAACTGGACTCTCAGGAGAGGTTCAAATAATAGAAAGTTAGATTGCAACTCCTCTTGTACTTAAGCTGGTATTGTGCCTTTTGTATTAAATTCGCATGCAATTTCTGTGTTTCATCGTCAATAAGAAGGTCCAAGGGATACAGTAAACCTGAAGTGAAGCATCGGAATCTAAAACTGGACTCACAGGGGAGGTTCAAATCGTAGAATGGTAGAGTGTCAGTCCTCTTTTACTTAAGTCGGCATTGTGCCTTTTGTATTAAATTCGGATGCAATTTCTGTGTTTCATCGTCAATAAGAAGGTCCAAGGGATACAGTAAACCGGAAGTGAAGCATCGGAATCTAAAACTGGACTCACAGGAGAGGTTCAAATCATAGAAAGTTAGAATGTCAGTCCTCTTGTACTTAAGTCAGCATTGTGCCTTATGTATTAAATTCGGATGCAATTTCTGTGTTTCATCGTCAATGAGAAGGTGCAACGTATACAGTAAACCTGAAGTGAAGCATCGGAATCCAAAACTCGACTCACAGGAGAGGTTCAAATCATAGAAAGTGAGATTGTCAGTCCTCTTGTACTTATGTCGGCATTTTACTATTTGTATTAAATTCGGATGCAATCTTTGTGTTTCATCGTCAATAAGAAGGTCCAAGGGATACAGTAAACCAGAAGTGAAGCATCGGAATCTAAAACTGGCCTCACAGGAGAGGTTCAAATCATATTATGTTAGAGTGTCAGTCCCCTTTTACTTAAGTCGGTATTGTGCCATTTGTATTAAATTCCGATGGAATTTTCTTTGTTTCATCGTCAATAAGAAGGTGCAAGGTATATAGTAAACCTGAAGTGAAGCATCGGAATCTGAAACTCGACTCACAGGAGAGGTTCAAATCATAGAAAGGGAGATTGTCAGTCCTCTTGTACTTAAGTCGGCATTGTGCCATTTGTATTAAATTCGAATGCAACAACTGTGTTTCATCGTCAATAAGAAGGTCCAAGGGATACAGTAAACCTGAAGTGAAGCATCGGAAACTAAAACTGGACTCACAGGAGAGGTTCAAATCATAGAAAGTTACATTGCAACTCCTCTTGTACTTAAGCCGGTATTGTGCCTTCTGTATTAAATTCGGATGCAATTTCTGTGTTTCATCGTCAATATGAAGGTCCAAGGGATACAGTAAACCGGAAGTGAAACATCAGAATCTAAGACCGGACTCACAGGGAGGTTCAAATCGTAGAATGGTAGAGTATCAGTCCTCTTTTACTTAAGTCGGCATTGTGCCTTTTTTATTAAATTCGGATGCAATTTCTGTGTTTCATCGTCAATAAGAAGGTCCAAGGGATACAGTAAACCAGAAGTGAAGCATCGGAATCTAAAACTGGACTCACAGGAGGGGTTCCAATCACAGAATGTTAGAATGTCAGTCCTCTTGTACATAAGTCGACATTGTGCCTTTTGTATTAAATTCGGATGCAATTTCTGTGTTTCATCGTCAATAAGAAGGTGCAACGTATACAGTAAAACTGAAGTGAAGCATCGACATCTAAAACTGGACTCACAGGAGAGGTTCAAATCATAGAAAGTGAGAGTCCCAGTCCTCTTGTACTTAAGTCGGCATTGTGCCAATTGTATTAAAGTCGGATGCAATTTCTGTGTTTCATCGTCAATAAGAAAGTCAAGGGGATAGAGTAAACCTGAAGTGAAGCATCGGAATGTACAACTGGACCTATGGAGAGGTTCAAATCATAGAAAGTTAGAGTAGCACTCCTCTTGTATTTAAGTCGGTATTGTGCATTTCGTATTAAATTCGGATGCAATATCTGTGTTTCATCGTCAATAAGAAGGTCCAAGGGATACAGTAAACCTGAAGTGAAGCATCGGATTCTAAAACTGGACTCACAGGAGGAGTTCAAATCATAGTAAGTTAGAGTGTCAGTCCTCTTTAACATAAGTCGGCATTGTGCCTTTAGTACTAAATTCCGATGCAATTAATGTGTTTTAATCGTCAATAAGAAGGTCCAAGGGATACAGTAAACCTGCAGTGAAGCATCGGAATCTAAAACTAGACTCACAGGACCGGTTCAAATCATAGAATTTCAGAGTGTCTCTCCTCTTGTACTTAAGTTGGCAGTGTGCCTTTTGTATTAATTTCGGATGAAAACTCTGTGTTTCATCGTCAATAAGAAGGTCCAAGAGATACAGTAAACCTGAGGTGAAGCATCGGAATCTAAAACTGGCCTCCCACGAGAGGTCAAATCCTAGAAAGTGAGAGTGTCTGTCCTCTTGTACTTAAGTCGGCATTGTGCCATTTGTATTAAATTCGAATGCTATAACTGTGTTTCATCGTCAAAAAGAAGGTCCAAGGGATACAGTAAACCGGAAGTGAAGCATCGGAATCTAAAACTGGACTCACAGGGGAGGCTCAAATCGTAGAATGGTAGAGTGTCAGTCCTCTATTACTAAAGTCGGCATTGTGCCTTTTGTATTAAATTCGGATGCAATTTCTGTGTTTCATCGTCAATAAGAAGGTCCAAGGGATACAGTAAACCGGAAGTGAAGCTTTGGAATCTAAAACTGGACTCACAGGAGGGGTCTAAATCATAGAAAGTTAGAATGTCAGTCCTCTTGTACTAAAGTCGGCATTGTGCCTTTTGTATTAAATTCGGATGCAATTTCTGTGTTTCATCGTCAATAAGAAGGTGCAACGTATACAGTAAACCTGAAGTGAAGAATCGCAATCTAAAACTGGACTCACAGGAGAGGTTCAAACCATAGAAAGTGTGAGTGCCAGTCCTCTTGTACTTAAGTCGGCATTGTGCCAATTGTATTAAACTCGGATGCAATTTCTGTGTTTCATCGTCAATAAGAAGGTCCAGGGGATAGAGTAAACCTTAAGTGAAGCATCGGATCCTAAAACTGGACTCACAGGAGGGGTTCAAATCATAGAAAGTTAGAGTGTCAGTCCTCTTTTACTTAAGTCAGCATTGTGCCTTTTGTGTTAAATTCCGATGCAATTTCTGTGTTTCATCGTAAATAAGAAGGGGCAAGGTATACAGTAGACCTGAAGTGAAGCATCGGAATCTAAAACTGGACTCACAGGAGAGGTTCAAATCATTGAAAGTGAGAGTGTCAGTCCTCTTGTACTTAAGTCGGCATTGTGATATTTGTATTAAATTCGGAGGCAATTTCTGTGTTTCATCGTCAATAAGATGGTCCAAGGGATACAGTAAACCTGCAGTGAAGCATCGGAATCTAAAACTAGACTCACAGGACCGGTTCAAATCATAGAATTCCAGAGTGTCTGTCATCTTGTACTTAAGTCGGCAGTGTGCCCTTTGTATTACATTCATATGAAAACTCTGTGTTTCATCGTCAATAAGAAGGTCCAAGAGATACAGTAAACCTGAGGTGAAGCATCGGAATCTAAAACTGGACTCACAGTAGAGGTTCAAATCACAGAAAGAGATAGTGTCAGTCCTCTTGTACTTAAGTCGGCATTGTGCCTTTTGTATTAAATTCGGATGCAATTTCTGTGTTTCATCGTCAATAGGAAGGTCCAAGTGATACAGTAAACCTGAAGTGAAACATCGGAATCTAAAACTGCACTCACAGGAGAGATTCAAATCATAGAAAGTTAGAGTGTCACTCCTCTCGTACTTAAGCCGGTATTGTGCCTTTTGTATTACATTCGGATGCAATTTCTGTGTTTCAACGTCTATAAGAAGGTCCAAGTGATACAGTAGACCTGAAGTGAAACATCGGAATCTAAAACTGCACTCACAGGAGAGATTCAAATCATAGAAAGTTAGAGTGTCACTCCTCTCGTACTTAAGCCGGTATTGTGCCTTTTGTATTACATTCGGATGCAATTTCTGTGTTTCATCGTCAATAAGAAGGTGCAAGGTATACAGTAAACCTAAAGTGAAGCATCGGAATCTAAAACTCGACTCACAGGAGAGGTTCAAATCATAGAAAGTGAGAGTGCCAGTCCTCTTGTACTTAAGTCGGCATTGTGCCAATTGTATTAAATTCCGATGCAATCTGTGTTTCATCGTCAAAAAGAAGGTGCAAGGTATACAGTAAACCTGAAGTGAAGCATCGGAATCTAAAACTCGTATCACAGGAGAGGTTCAAATCATAGAAATATAGAGTGTCAGTCCACTTTTACTTAAGTCGACATTTTGCCTTTTGTATTAAATTCGGATGCAATTTCTGTGTTTCATCGTCAATAAGAAGGTCCAAGGGATACAGTAAACCTGAAGTGAAGCATTGGAATCTAAAACTGGACTCACAGGAGAGGTTCAAATCATAGAAAGTGAGAGTGTCAGTCCTCTTGTACTGAAGCCGGCATTGTGCATTTTGTATTATATTCGGATGCAATTTCTGTGTTTCATCGTCAATAAGAATGTGGAAGGTATACAGAATACCTGAAGTGAATCATCGGAATCTAAAACTGGACTCATAGGAGAGGTTCAAATCATAGAGAGTTACAGTGTCACTCCTCTTGTACTTAAGTCAGTATTGTGCCTTTTGTATTAAATTCGGATGCAATTTCTGTGTTTCATCGTCAATAAGAAGGTCCAAGGTATACAGTAAACATGAAGTGAATCATCGGAATCTAAAACAGGACTCACAGGAGAGTTTCAAATCATAGGAAGTTAGAGTGTCAGTCCTCTTGTACTTAAGTTGGCATTGTGCCTTTTGTGTTAAATTCGGATGCAATTTCTGTGTTTCATCGTCAATAAGAAGGTGCAAGGTATACAGTTAAACTGAAGTGAAGCATCGGAATCTAAAACTCGACTCACAGGAGAGGTTCAAATCATAGGAAGTGAGAGTGTCAGTCCTCTTGTACTTATGTCGGCATTTTACCATTTGTATTAAATTCGGATGCAATTTCTGTGTTTCATCGTCAATAAGAAGGTCCAAGGGATACAGTAAACCTGAAGTGAAGCATCGGAAACTAAAACTGGACTCTCAGGAGAGGTTGAAATCATAGAAAGTTAGATTGCAACTCCTCTTGTACTTAAGCCGGTATTGTGCCTTTTGTATTAAATTCGGATGCAATTTCTGTGTTTCATCGTCAATAAGAAGGTGCAACGTATACAGTTAACCTGAAGTGAAGCATCGGAATCCAAAACTCGACTCACAGGAGAGGTTCAAATCATAGAAAGTGAGATTGTCAGTCCTCTTGTACTTATGTCGGCATTTAACCATTTGTATTAAATTCGGATGCAATCTCTGTGTTTCATCGTCAATAAGAAGGGCCAAGGGATACAGTAAACCAGAAGTGAAGCATCGGAATCTAAAACTGGACTCCCACGAGAGGTCAAATCATAGAAAGTGAGAGTGTCAGTCCTCTTGTACTTAAGTCGGCATTGTACCATTTGTATTAAATTCGAATGCAATGACTGTGTTTCATCGTCAATAAGAAGGTCCAAGGGATACATTAAAACTGAAGTGAAGCATCGGATTCTAAAACTGGACTCACAGGAGGGGTTCAAATCATAGAAAGTGAGAGTGTCAGTCCTCTTGTACTTAAATCGGCATTGTCATATTTGTATTAAATTCGGAGGCAATTTCTGTGATTCATCGTCAATAAGAAGGTCCAAGGGATACAGTAAACCGGAAGTGAAGCATCGGAATCTAAAACTGGACTCGCAGGAGAGGTTCAAATCATAGAAAGTTAGAATGTCAGTCCTCTTGTACTTAAGTCAGCATTGTGCCTTATGTATTAAATTCGGATGCAATTTCTGTGTTTCATCGTCAATAAGAAGGTGCAACGTATACAGTAAACCTGAAGTGAAGCATCGGAATCCAAAACTCGACTCACAGGAGAGGTTAAAATCATAGAAAGTGAGATTGTCAGTCCTCTTGTACTTATGTCGGCATTTTACCATTTGTATTAAATTCGGATGCAATCTCTGTGTTTCATCGTCAATAAGAAGGTCCAAGGGATACAGTAAACCAGAAGTGAAGCATCGGAATCTAAAACTGGACTCCCACGAGAGGTCAAATCATAGATAGTGAGAGTGTCAGTCCTCTTGTACTTAAGTCGGCATTGTGCCATTTGTATTAAATTCGAATGCAATAACTGTGTTTCATCGTCAATAAGAAGGTCCAAGGGAAACAGTAAAACTGAAGTGAAGTATCGGATTCTAAAACTGGACTCACAGGAGGGGTTCAAATCTTAGAAAGTGAGAGTGTCAGTCCTCTTGTACTTAAATCGGCATTGTGATATTTGTATTAAATTCGGAGGCAATTTCTGTGATTCATCGTCAATAAGAAGGTCCAAGGGATACAGCAAACCTGCAGTGAGGCATCGGAATCTAAAACTAGACTCACAGGACAGGTTCAAATCATAGGATTTCAGAGTGTCTGTCCTCTTGCACTTAAGTCGGCATTGTGCCTTTTGTATTAAATTCGGATGAAAACTCTGTGTTTCATCGTCAATAAGAAGGTCCAAGAGATACAGTAAACCTGAGGTGAAGCACCGGAATCTAAAACTGGACTCACAGTAGAGGTTCAAATCACAGAAAGTGATAGTGTCAGTCCTCTTGTACTTTAGTCGGCATTGTGCCTTTTGTATTAAATTCGTATGCAATTTCTGTGTTTCATCGTCAATAACAAGGTCCAAGTGATACAGTAAGCCTGACGTGAAGCATCGGAATCTAAAACTGCACTCACAGGAGAGATTCAAATCATAGAAAGTTAGAGTGTCACTCCTCTCGTACTTAAGCCGGTATTGTGCCATTTGTATTAAATTCGGATGCAATTTCTGTGTTTCATCATCAATAAGAAGGTCCAAGGCATACAGTAAACCTTAAGTGTAGCATCGGAATCTAAAACGGGTCTCACAGGAGAGGTTCAAATCATAGAATGTTAGAGTGTCAGTTCTCTTTTACTTAAGTCGGCATTGTTCCTTTTGTATTAAATTCGGATGCTATTTCTGTCTCTCTTCGTCAATAAGAAGCTCCATGGGGTACAGTAAACCTGAAGTGAAGCATCGGAATCTAAAACTCGTATCACAGGAGAGGTTCAAATCATAGAAAGTTAGAGTGTCAGTCCACTTTTACTTAAGTCGACATTGTGCCTTTTGTATTAAATTCGGATGCAATTTCTGTGTTTCATCGTCAATAAGAAGGTCCAAGGGATACAGTAAACCTGAAGTGAAGCATTGGAATCTAAAACTGGACTCACAGGAGAGGTTCAAATCATAGAAAGTGAGAGTGTCAGTCCTCTTGTACTGAAGCCGGCATTGTGCATTTTGTATTATATTCGGATGCAATTTCTTTGTTTCATCGTCAATAAGAATGTGGAAGGTATACAGAATACCTCAAGTGAATCATCGGAATCTAAATCTGGACTCACAGGAGAGGTTCAAATCATAGAGAGTTACAGTGTCACTCCTCTTGTACTTAAGTCAGTATTGTGACTTTTGTATTAAATTCGGATGCAATTACTGTGTTTCATCGTCAATAAGAAGGTCCAAGGTATACAGTAAACCTGAAGTGAATCATTGGAATCTGAAACAGGACTCACAGGAGAGTTTCAAATCATAGAAAGTTAGAGCGTCAGTCCTCTTGAACTTAAGTCAGCATTGTGCATTTTGTATTAAATTCGGGTGCAAACTCTGTCTTTCATCGTGAATAAGAAGGTCCAAGGCATACAGTAAACGTGATGTGAAGCTTTGGAATCTAAAACAGGACTCACAGGAGAGGTTCAAATCATAGAATGTTAGAGTGTCAGTCCACTTTTACTTAAGTCGGTATTGTGCCATTTGTATTAAATTCCAATGCAATTTCTGTGTTTCATCGTCAATAAGAAGGTGCAAGGTATACAGTTAAACTGAAGTGAAGCATCGGAATCTAAAACTCGACTCACAGGAGAGGTTCAAATCATAGAAAGTGAGAGTGTCAGTCCTCTTGTACTTATGTCGGCATTTTACCATTTGTATTAAATTCGGATGCAATCTCTGTGTTTCATCGTCAATAAGAAGGTCCAAGGGATACAGTAAACCTGAAGTTAAGCATCGGAATGTAAAACTGGACTCCCAGGAGTGGTCAAATCATAGAAAGTGAGAGTCTCAGTCCTCTTGTACTTAAGTCGGCATTGTGCCATTTGTATTAAATTCGAATGCAATTACTGTGTTTCATCGTCAATAAGAAGGTCCAAGGGATACTGTAAACCTGAAGTGAAGCATCGGAAACTAAAACTGGACTCTCAGGAGAGGTTCAAATCATAGAAAGTTAGATGGCAACTCCTCTTGTACTTAAGCCGGTATTGTGCCTTTTGTATTAAATTCGGATGCAATTTCTGTGTTTCATCGTCAATAAGAAGGTCCAAGGGATACAGTAAACCTTAAGTGAAGCATCGGAATCTAAAACTGGTCTCACAGGAGAGGTTCAAATCATAGAATGTTAGAGTGTCAGTCCTCTTTTACTTAAGTCGGTATTGTGCCATTTGTATTAAATTCCGATGCAATTTCTGTGTTTCATCGTCAATAAGAAGGTGCAAGGTATACAGTAAACCTGAAGTGAAGCATCGGAATCCAAAACTCGACTCACAGGAGAGGTTAAAATCATAGAAAGTGAGATTGTCAGTCCTCTTGTACTTATGTCGGCATTTTACCATTTGTATTAAATTCGGATGCAATCTCTGTGTTTCATCGTCAATAAGAAGGTCCAAGGGATACAGTAAACCAGAAGTGAAGCATCGGAATCTAAAACTGGACTCCCACGAGAGGTCAAATCATAGATAGTGAGAGTGTCAGTCCTCTTGTACTTAAGTCGGCATTGTGCCATTTGTATTAAATTCGAATGCAATAACTGTGTTTCATCGTCAATAAGAAGGTCCAAGGGAAACAGTAAAACTGAAGTGAAGTATCGGATTCTAAAACTGGACTCACAGGAGGGGTTCAAATCTTAGAAAGTGAGAGTGTCAGTCCTCTTGTACTTAAATCGGCATTGTGATATTTGTATTAAATTCGGAGGCAATTTCTGTGATTCATCGTCAATAAGAAGGTCCAAGGGATACAGTAAACCTGCAGTGAGGCATCGGAATCTAAAACTAGACTCACAGGACAGGTTCAAATCATAGGATTTCAGAGTGTCTGTCCTCTTGCACTTAAGTCGGCATTGTGCCTTTTGTATTAAATTCGGATGAAAACTCTGTGTTTCATCGTCAATAAGAAGGTCCAAGAGATACAGTAAACCTGAGGTGAAGCACCGGAATCTAAAACTGGACTCACAGTAGAGGTTCAAATCACAGAAAGTGATAGTGTCAGTCCTCTTGTACTTTAGTCGGCATTGTGCCTTTTGTATTAAATTCGTATGCAATTTCTGTGTTTCATCGTCAATAACAAGGTCCAAGTGATACAGTAAGCCTGACGTGAAGCATCGGAATCTAAAACTGCACTCACAGGAGAGATTCAAATCATAGAAAGTTAGAGTGTCACTCCTCTCGTACTTAAGCCGGTATTGTGCCATTTGTATTAAATTCGGATGCAATTTCTGTGTTTCATCATCAATAAGAAGGTCCAAGGCATACAGTAAACCTTAAGTGAAGCATCGGAATCTAAAACGGGTCTCACAGGAGAGGTTCAAATCATAGAATGTTAGAGTGTCAGTTCTCTTTTACTTAAGTCGGCATTGTTCCTTTTGTATTAAATTCGGATGCTATTTCTGTCTCTCTTCGTCAATAAGAAGCTCCATGGGGTACAGTAAACCTGAAGTGAAGCATCGGAATCTAAAACTCGTATCACAGGAGAGGTTCAAATCATAGAAAGTTAGAGTGTCAGTCCACTTTTACTTAAGTCGACATTGTGCCTTTTGTATTAAATTCGGATGCAATTTCTGTGTTTCATCGTCAATAAGAAGGTCCAAGGGATACAGTAAACCTGAAGTGAATCATTGGAATCTGAAACAGGACTCACAGGAGAGTTTCAAATCATAGAAAGTTAGAGCGTCAGTCCTCTTGAACTTAAGTCAGCATTGTGCATTTTGTATTAAATTCGGGTGCAAACTCTGTCTTTCATCGTGAATAAGAAGGTCCAAGGCATACAGTAAACGTGATGTGAAGCTTTGGAATCTAAAACAGGACTCACAGGAGAGGTTCAAATCATAGAATGTTAGAGTGTCAGTCCACTTTTACTTAAGTCGGTATTGTGCCATTTGTATTAAATTCCAATGCAATTTCTGTGTTTCATCGTCAATAAGAAGGTGCAAGGTATACAGTTAAACTGAAGTGAAGCATCGGAATCTAAAACTCGACTCACAGGAGAGGTTCAAATCATAGAAAGTGAGAGTGTCAGTCCTCTTGTACTTATGTCGGCATTTTACCATTTGTATTAAATTCGGATGCAATCTCTGTGTTTCATCGTCAATAAGAAGGTCCAAGGGATACAGTAAACCTGAAGTTAAGCATCGGAATGTAATACTGGACTCCCAGGAGTGGTCAAATCATAGAAAGTGAGAGTCTCAGTCCTCTTGTACTTAAGTCGGCATTGTGCCATTTGTATTAAATTCGAATGCAATTACTGTGTTTCATCGTCAATAAGAAGGTCCAAGGGATACTGTAAACCTGAAGTGAAGCATCGGAAACTAAAACTGGACTCTCAGGAGAGGTTCAAATCATAGAAAGTTAGATGGCAACTCCTCTTGTACTTAAGCCGGTATTGTGCCTTTTGTATTAAATTCGGATGCAATTTCTGTGTTTCATCGTCAATAAGAAGGTCCAAGGGATACAGTAAACCTTAAGTGAAGCATCGGAATCTAAAACTGGTCTCACAGGAGAGGTTCAAATCATAGAATGTTAGAGTGTCAGTCCTCTTTTACTTAAGTCGGTATTGTGCCATTTGTATTAAATTCCGATGCAATTTCTGTGTTTCATCGTCAATAAGAAGGTGCAAGGTATACAGTAAACCTGAAGTGAAGCATCGGAATCTAAATCTCGACTCACAGGAGAGGTTCAAATCATAGAAAGTGAGATTGTCAGTCCTCTTGTACTTATGTCGGCATTTTACCATTTGTATTAAATTCGGATGCAATCTCTGTGTTTCATCGTCAATAAGAAGGTCCAAGGGCTACAGTAAACCAGAAGTGAAGCATCGGAATCTAAAACTGGACTCCCACGAGAGGTCTAATCATAGAAAGTGAGAATGTGAGTCCTTTTGTACTTAAGTCGGCATTGTGCCATTTGTATTAAATTCGAATGCAATAACTGTGTTTCATCGTCAATAAGAAGGTCCAAGGGATACAGTAAACCTGAAGTGAAGCATCGGAAACTAAAACTGGACTCACAGGAGAGGTTCAAATCATAGAAAGTTACATTGCAACTCCTCTTGTACTTAAGCCGGTATTGTGCCTTCTGTATTAAATTCGGATGCAATTTCTGTGTTTCATCGTCAATATGAAGGACTAAGGGATACAGTAAACCGGAAGTGAAACATCGGAATCTAAGACTGGACTCACAGGGGAGGTTCAAATCGTAGAATGGTTGAGTGTCAGTCCTCTTTTATTTAAGTCGGTATTGTGCCTTTTGTATTAAATTCGGATGCAATTTCTGTGTTTCATCGTCAATAAGAAGGTCCAAGGGATACAGTAAACCTGAAGTGAAGCATCGGATTCTAAAACTGGACTCACAGGAGGGGTTCAAATCATAGTAAGTTTGAGTGTCAGTCCTCTTTTACATAAGTCGGCATTGTGCCTTTTGTATTAATTTCCGATGCAATTAATGTGTTTCATCGTCAATAAGAAGGTCCAAGGGATACAGTAAACCTGCAGTGATGCATCGGAATCTAAAACTAGACTCACAGGACCGGTTCAAATCATAGAATTTCAGAGTGTCAGTCCTCTTGTACTTAAGTCGGCAGTGTGCCTTTTGTATTAAATTCGGATGAAAACTCTGTGTTTCATCGTCAATAAGAAGGTCCAAGAGATACAGTAAACCTGAGGTTAAGCATCGGAATCTAAAACTGGACTCACAGTAGAGGTTCCAATCACAGAAAGTGATAGTGTCAGTCCTCTTGTACTTAAGTCGGCTTTGTGCCTTTTGTATTAAATTCGGATGCAATTTCTGTGTTTCATCGTCAATAAGACGGTCCAAGTGATACAGTAATCCTGAAGTGAAACATCGGAATCTAAAACTGCACTCACAGGAGAGATTCAAATCATAGAAAGTTAGAGTGTCACTCCTCTCGTACTGAAGCCGGTATTGTGAATTTTGTATTAAATTCGGATGCAATTTCTGTGTTTCATCGTCAATAATAAGGTCCATGGGATACAGTAAACCTGAAGTGAAGCATCGGAATCTATAACTGGCCTCCCACGAGAGGTCAAATCCTAGAAAGTGAGAGTGTCAGTCCTCTTGTACTTAAGTCGGCATTGTGCCATTTGTATTGAATTCGAATGCAATAACTGTGTTTCATCGTCAATAAGAAGGTCCAAGGGATACAGTAAACCGGAAGTGAAGCATCGGAATCTAAAACTGGACTCACAGTGGAAGTTCAAATCGTAGAATGGTAGAGTGTCAGTCCTCTATTACTAAAGTCGGCATTGTGCCTTTGTATTAAATTCGGATGCAATTTCTGTGTTTCATCGTCAATAAGAAGGTCCAAGGCAAACAGTAAACCGGAAGTGAAGCATCGGAATCTAAAACTGGACTCACAGGAGGGGTCTAAATCATAGAAAGTAAGAATGTCAGTCCTCTTGTACTAAAGTCGGCATTGTGCCTTTTGTATTAAATTCGGATGCAATTTCTGTGTTTCATCGTCAATAAGAAGGTGCAACGTATACAGTAAACCTGAAGTGAAGCACCGCAATCTAAAACTGGACTCACAGGAGAGGTTCAAATCATAGAAAGTGAGAGTGCCAGTCCTCTTGTACTTAAGTCGGCATTGTGCCAATTGTATTAAATTCGGATGCAATTTCTGTGTTTCATCGTCAATAAGAAGGTCCAGGGGATAGAGTAAACCTGAAGTGAAGCATCGGATTCTAAAACTGGACTCACAGGAGGGGTTCCAATCATAGAAAGGTAGAGTGTCAGTCCTCTTTTACTTAAGTCAGCATTGTGCCTTTTGTATTAAATTCCGATGCAATTTCTGTGTTTCATCGTAAATAAGAAGGTGCAAGTTATACAGTAGACCTGAGGTGAAGCATCGGAATCTAAAACTGGACTCACAGGAGAGGTTCAAATCATTGAAAGTGAGAGTGTCAGTCCTCTTGTACTTAAGTCGGCATTGTGATATTTGTATTAAATTCGGAGGCAATTTCTGTGTTTCATCGTCAATAAGAAGGTCCAAGGGATACAGTAAACCTGCAGTGAAGCATCGGAATATAAAACTAGACTCACAGGACCGGTTCAAATCATAGAATTTCAGTGTGTCTGTCCCCTTGTACTTAAGTCGGCAGTGTGCCTTTTGTATTAAATTCGGATGAAAACTCTGTGTTTCATCGTCAATAAGAAGGTCCAAGAGATACAGTAAACCTGAGGTGAAGCATCGGAATCTAAAACTGGACTCACAGTAGAGGTTCAAATCACAGAAAGTGATAGTGTCAGTCCTCTTGTACTTAAGTCGGCATTGTGCCTTTTGTATTAAATTCGGATGCAATTTCTGTGTTTCATCGTCAATAGGAAGGTCCTAGTGATACAGTAAACCTGAAGTGAAACATCGGAATCTAAAACTGCACTCACAGGAGCGATTCAAATCATAGAAAATTAGAGTGTCACTCCTCTCGTACTTAAGCCGGTATTGTGCCTTTTGTATTAAATTCGGATGCAATTTCTGTGTTTCATCGTCTATAAGAAGGTCCATGGGATACAGTAAACCTGAAGTGAAGCATCGGAATCTAAAAGTGGTCTCACAGGAGAGGGTCAAATCATAGAATGTTAGAGTGTCAGTCCACTTTTACTTAAGTTGGTATTGTGCCATTTGTATTAAATTCCGATGCAATTTCTGTGTTTCAACGTCAATAAGAAGGTGCAAGGTATACAGTAAACCTGAAGTGAAGCATCGGAATCTAAAACTCGACTCACAGGAGAGGTTCAAATCATAGAAAGTGAGATTGTCAGTCCTCTTGTACTTAAGTCGGCATTGTGCCATTTGTATTAAATTCGAATGCAATAACTGTGTTTCATCGTCAATAAGAAAGTCCAGGGGATAGAGTAAACCTGAAGTGAAGCATCGGAATCTACAACTGGACTCACAGGAGAGGTTCAAATCATAGAAACTTAGAGTAGCACTCCTCTTGTACTTAAGTCGGTATTGTATATTTTGTATTAAATTCGGATGCAATTTCTGTGTTTCATCGTCAATAAGAAGGTCCAAGGGATACAGTAAACCTGAAGTGAAGCATCGGAAACTAAAACTGGACTCACAGGAGAGGTTCAAATCATAGAAAGTTAGATTGCAACTCCTCTTGTACTTAAGCCGCTATTGTGCCTTTTGTATTAAATTCGGATGCAATTTCTGTGTTTCATCGTCAATATGAAGGTCCAAGGGATACAGTAAACCGGAAGTGAAGCATCCACATCTAAAACTGGACTCACAGGAGTGGTTCAAATCATAGAAAGTGAGAGTCCCAGTCCTCTTGTACTTAAGTCGGCATTGTGCCAATTGTATTAAATTCGGATGCAATTTCTGTGTTTCATCGTCAATAAGAAAGTCCAGGGGATAGAGTAAACCTGAAGTGAAGCATCGGAATCTACAACTGGACTCACAGGAGAGGTTCAAATCATAGAAACTTAGAGTAGCACTCCTCTTGTACTTAAGTCGGTATTGTGCATTTTGTATTAAATTCGGATGCAATTTCTGTGTTTCATCGTCAATAAGAAGGTCCAAGGGATACAGTAAACCTGAAGTGAAGCATCGGATTCTAAAACTGGACTCACAGGAGGGGTTCAAATCATAGTAAGTTAGAGTGCCAGTCCTCTTTTACATAAGTCGGCATTGTGCCTTTTGTATTAAATTCCGATGCAATTACTGTGTTTCATCGTCAATAAGAAGGTCCAAGGGATACAGTAAACCTGCAATGAAGCTCGGAATCTAAAACTAGACTCACAGGACCGGTTCAAAACATAGAATTTCAGAGTGTCTGTCCTCTTGTACTTAAGTCTGCAGTGTGCCTTTTGTATTAAATGCGGATGAAAACTCTGTGTTTCATCGTCAATAAGAAGGTCCAAAAGATACAGTAAACCTGAGGTGAAGCATCGGAATCAAAAACTGGACTCACAGTAGAGGTTCCAATCACAGAAAGTGATAGTGTCAGTCCTCTTGTACTTAAGTCGGCATTGTGCCTTTTGTATTAAATTCGGATGCAATTTCTGTGTTTCATCGTCAATAAGACGGTCCAAGTGATACAGTAAACCTGAAGTGAAACATCGGAATCTAAAACTGCACTCACAGGAGAGATTCAAATCATAGAAAGTGAGAGTGTCAGTCCTCTTGTACTGAAGCCGGCATTGTGCATTTTGTATTATATTCGGATGCAATTTCTGTGTTTCATCGTCAATAAGAGTGTGGAAGGTATACAGAATACCTGAAGTGAAGCATCGGAATCTAAAACTGGACTCACAGGAGAGGTTCAAATCAAAGAAAGTTAGAGTGTCAACCCTCTTGTACTTATGTCAGCATTGTGGCGTTTGTATTAAATTCGGATGCAATTTCTGTGTTTCATCGTCAATAACAAGGTCCAAGGGATACAGTAAACATGAAGTGAAGCATCAGAATCCAAAACCGGACTCACAGGAGAGGTTCAAATCGTAGAAAGTTAGAGTGTCAGTCCTCTTGTACTTAAGTCGGCATTGTGCCTTTTGTATTAAATTCGGATGCAACTTCTGTGTTTCATCGTCAATAAGAAGGTCAAGGGATACAGTAAACCTGAAGTGGAGCATCGGAATCTAAAACTGGACTCACGGGAGAGGTTCAAATCATAGAAAGTTAGAGTGTCACTCCTCTCGTACTTAAGCCGGTATTGTGCCTTTTGTATTAAATTCGGATGCAATTTCTGTGTTTCATCGTCAATAAGAAGGTCCAAGGGATACAGTAAACCTGAAGTGAAGCATCGGAATCTAAAACTGGTCTCACAGGAGAGGTTCAAATCATAGAATGTTAGACGGTCAGTCCGCTTTTACTTAAGTCGGTATTCTGCCATATGTATTAAATTCCGATGCAATTTCTGTTTTTCATCGTCAATAAGAAGGTGCAAGGTATACAGTAAACCTGAAGTGAAGCATCGGAATCTAAAACTCGACTCACAGGAGAGGTTCAAATCATAGAAAGTGAGATTGTAAGTCCTCTTGTACTTATGTCGGCATTTTACCATTTGTATTAAAATCGGATGCAATCTCTGTGTTTCATCGTCAATAAGAAGGTCCAAGGGATACAGTAAACCAGAAGTGAAGCATCGGAAACTAAAACTGGCCTCCCACGAGAAGTCAAATCATAGAAAGTGAGAGTGTCAGTCCTCTTGTTCTTAAGTCGGCATTGTGCCATTTGTATTAAATTCGAATGCAATAACTGTGTTTCATCGTCAATAAGAAGGTCCAAGGGATACAGTAAACCTGAAGTGAAGCATCGGAAACTAAAACTGGACTCACAGGAGAGGTTCAAATCATAGAAAGTTAGATTGCAACTCCTCTTGTACTTAAGCCGGTATTGTGCCTTTTGTATTAAATTCGGATGCAATTTCTGTGTTTCATCGTCAATATGAAGGTCCAAGGGATACAGTAAACCGGAAGTGAAGCATCGGAATCTAAAACTGGACCCACAAGGGAGGTTCAAATCGTAGAATGGTAGGGTGACAGTCCTCTATTACTTAAGTCGGCATTGTGCATTTTGTATTAAATTCGGATGCAATTTCTGTGTTTCATCGTCAATAAGAAGGTCCAAGGGATACAGTAAACCGGATGTGAAGCATCGGAATCTAAAACTGGACTCACAGGAGGGGTCTAAATCTTAGAAAGTTAGAATGTCAGTCCTCTTGTACTTAAGTCGGCATTGTGCCTTTTGTATTAAATTCGTATGCAATTTCTGTGTTTCATCGCCAATAACAAGGTGCAAGGTATACAGTAAACCTGAAGTGAAGCATCGCAATCTAAACCTGGACTCACAGGAGAGGTTCAAATCATAGAAAGTGAGAGTGCCAGTCCTCTTGTACTTAAGTCGGCATTGTGCCAATTGTATTAAATTCGGATGCAATTTCTGTGTTTCATCGTCAGTAAGGAGGTCCAGGGGATAGAGTAAACCTGAAGTGAAGCATCGGAATCTACAACTGGACTCTCAGGAGAGGTTCAAATCATATTAAGTTAGACTAGCACTCCTCTTGTACTTAAGTCGGTATTGTGCATTTTGTATTAATTTCGGATGCAATTTCTGTGTTTCATCGTCAATAAGAAGGTCCAAGGGATACAGTAAACCTGAAAAGAAGCATCGGATTTTAAAACTGGATTCACAGGAGGGGTTCAAGTCATAGAAAGTTAGAGTGTCAGTGCTATTTTAACTAAGTCAGCATTGTGCCTTTTGTATTAAATTCCGATGCAATTTCTGTGTTTCATCGTAAATAAGAAGGTGCAAGGTATACAGTAGACCTGAAGTGAAGCATCGGAATCTAAAACTGGACTCACAGGAGAGGATCAAATCATTGAAAGTGAGAGTGTCAGTCCTCTTGTACTTAAGTCGGCATTGTGATATTTGTATTAAATTCGGAGGCAATTTCTGTGTTTCATCGTCAATAGGAAGGTCCAAGTGATACAGTAAACCTGAAGTGAAACATCGGAATCTAAAACAGCACTCACAGGAGAGATTCAATCATAGAAAGTTAGAGTGTCACTCCTCTCGTACTTAAGCCGGTATTGTGCCTTTTGTATTACATTCGGATGCAATTTCTTTGTTTCATTGTCAATAAGAAGGTCCATGGGATACAGTAAACGTGAAGTGAAGCATCGGAATCTAAAGCTGGACTCACAGGAGAGGTTCAAATCATGGATAGTTCGAGTGTCAGTCCACTTTTACTTAAGTCGGCATTGTGCCATTTGTATTAAATTCCGATGCAATTTCTGTGTTTCATCGTCAATAAGAAGGTGCAAGGTGTACAGTAAACCTGAAGTGAAGCATCGGAATCTAAAACTCGACTCACAGGAGAGGTTCAAATCATAGAATGATAGAGTGTCAGTCCACTTTTACTTAAGTCGACATTGTGCCTCTTGTATTAAATTCGGATGCAATTTCTATGTTTCATCGTCAATAAGAAGGTCCAAGGGATACAGTAAACCTGAAGTGAAGCATCGGAATCTAAAACTGGACTCACAGTAGAGGTTCAAATCATAGAAAGTGAGAGTGTCAGTCCTCTTGTACTGAAGCCGGCATTGTGCATTTTGTATTATATTCGGATGCAATTTCTGTGTTTCATCGTCAATAAGAGTGTGGAAGGTATACAGAATACCTGAAGTGAAGCATCGGAATCTAAAACTGGACTCACAGGAGAGGTTCAAATCAAAGAAAGTTAGAGTGTCAACCCTCTTGTACTTATGTCAGCATTGTGCCGTTTGTATTAAATTCGGGTGCAATTTCTGTGTTTCATCGTCAATAACAAGGTCCAAGGGATACAGTAAACCTGAAGTGAAGCATCAGAATCCAAAACCGGACTCACAGGAGAGGTTCAAATCGTAGAAAGTTAGAGTGTCAGTCCTCTTGTACTTAAGTCGGCATTGTGCCTTTTGTATTAAATTCGGATGCAACTTCTGTGTTTCATCGTCAATAAGAAGGTCAAGGGATACAGTAAACCTGAAGTGGAGCATCGGAATCTAAAACTGGACTCACGGGAGAGGTTCAAATCATAGAAAGTTAGAGTGTCACTCCTCTCGTACTTAAGCCGGTATTGTGCCTTTTGTATTAAATTCGGATGCAATTTCTGTGTTTCATCGTCAATAAGAAGGTCCAAGGGATAAAGTAAACCTGAAGTGAAGCATCGGAATCTAAAACTGGTCTCACAGGAGAGGTTCAAATCATAGAATGTTAGACGGTCAGTCCGCTTTTACTTAAGTCGGTATTCTGCCATATGTATTAAATTCCGATGCAATTTCTGTGTTTCATCGTCAATAAGAAGGTGCAAGGTATACAGTAAACCTGAAGTGAAGCATCGGAATCTAAAACTCGACTCACAGGAGAGGTTCAAATCATAGAAAGTGAGATTGTAAGTCCTCTTGTACTTATGTCGGCATTTTACCATTTGTATTAAAATCGGATGCAATCTCTGTGTTTCATCGTCAATAAGAAGGTCCAAGGGATACAGTAAACCAGAAGTGAAGCATCGGAAACTAAAACTGGCCTCCCACGAGAGGTCAAATCATAGAAAGTGAGAGTGTCAGTCCTCTTGTTCTTAAGTCGGCATTGTGCCATTTGTATTAAATTCGAATGCAATAACTGTGTTTCATCGTCAATAAGAAGGTCCAAGGGATACAGTAAACCTGAAGTGAAGCATCGGAAACTAAAACTGGACTCACAGGAGAGGTTCAAATCATAGAAAGTTAGATTGCAACTCCTCTTGTACTTAAGCCGGTATTGTGCCTTTTGTATTAAATTCGGATGCAATTTCTGTGTTTCATCGTCAATATGAAGGTCCAAGGGATACAGTAAACCGGAAGTGAAGCATCGGAATCTAAAACTGGACTCACAGGGGAGGTTCAAATCGTAGAATGTTAGAGTGTCAGTCCTCTATTACTTATGTCGGCATTGTGCCTTTTGTATTAAATTCGGATGCAATTTCTGTGTTTCATCGTCAATAAGAAGGTCCAAGGGATACAGTAAACCGGAAGTGAAGCATCGGAATCTAAAACAGGACTCACAGGAGGGGTCTAAATCATAGAAAGTTAGAATGTCAGTCCTCTTGTACTTAAGTCGGCAGTGTGCCTTTTGTATTAAATTCGGATGCATTTTCTGTGTTTCATCGTCAATAAGAAGGTGCAACGTATACAGTAAACCTGAAGTGAAGCATCGCAATCTAAAACTGGACTCACAATAGAGGTTCAAATCTTATAAAGTGAGAGTGCCAGTCCTCTTGTACTTATGTCGGCATTGTGCCAATTGTATTAAATTCGGATGCAATTTCTGTGTTTCATCGTCAATAAGAAGGTCCAGGGGATAGAGTAAACCTGAAGTGAAGCATCGGAATCTACAACTGGACTCACAGGAGAGGTTCAAATCATAGAAACTTAGAGTAGCACTCCTCTTGTACTTAAGTCGGTATTGTGCATTTTGTATTAAATTCGGATGCAATTTCTGTGTTTCATCGTCAATAAGAAGGTCCAAGGGATACAGTAAACCTGAAAAGAAACATCGGATTCTAAAACTGGACTCACAGGAGGGGTTCAAATCATAGAAAGTTAGAGTGTCAGTCCTCTTTCACTTAAATCAGCATTGTGCTTTTTGTATTAAATTCCGTTGCAATTTCTGTGTTTCATCGTAAATAAGAAGGTGCAAGGTATACAGTAGACGTGAAGTGAAGCATCGGAATCTAAAACTGGACTCACAGGAGAGGTTCAAATCATTGAAAGTGAGAGTGTCAGTCCTCTTGTACTTAAGTCGGCATTGTGATATTTGTATTAAATTCGGAGGCAATTTCTGTGTTTCATCGTCAATAAGAAGGTCCAAGGGATACAGTGAACCTGCAGTGAAGCATCGGAATCTAATACTAGACTCACAGGACCGGTTCAAATCATTGAATTTCAGAGTGTCTGTCCTCTTGTACTTAAGTCGGCATTGTGCCATTTGTATTAAATTCGAATGCAATAACTGTGTTTCATCGTCAATAAGAAGGTCCAAGGGATACAGTAAACCTGAAGTGAAGCATCGGAAACTAAAACTGGACTCACAGGAGAGGTTCAAATAATAGAAAGTTAGAGTGTCAATCCTCTCGTACTTAAGCCGGTATTGTGCCTTTTCTATTAAATTCGGATGCAACTTCTGTGTTTCATCGTCAATAAGAAGGTCAAGGGATACAGTAAACCTGAAGTGGAGCATCGGAATCTAAAACTGGACTCACGGGAGAGGTTCAAATCATAGAAAGTTAGAGTGTCACTCCTCTCGTACTTAAGCCGGTATTGTGCCTTTTGTATTAAATTCGGATGCAATTTCTGTGTTTCATCGTCAATAAGAAGGTCCATGGGATACAGTAAACCTGAAGTGAATCATCGGAATCTAAAACTGGTCTCACAGGAGAGGTTCAAATCATAGAATGTTAGACGGTCAGTCCGCTTTTACTTAAGTCGGTATTCTGCCATATGTATTAAATTCCGATGCAATTTCTGTGTTTCATCGTCAATAAGAAGGTGCAAGGTATACAGTAAACCTGAAGTGAAGCATCGGAATCTAAAACTCGACTCACAGGAGAGGTTCAAATCATAGAAAGTGAGATTGTAAGTCCTCTTGTACTTATGTCGGCATTTTACCATTTGTATTAAAATCGGATGCAATCTCTGTGTTTCATCGTCAATAAGAAGGTCCAAGGGATACAGTAAACCAGAAGTGAAGCATCGGAAACTAAAACTGGCCTCCCACGAGAGGTCAAATCATAGAAAGTGAGAGTGTCAGTCCTCTTGTTCTTAAGTCGGCATTGTGCCATTTGTATTAAATTCGAATGCAATAACTGTGTTTCATCGTCAATAAGAAGGTCCAAGGGATACAGTAAACCTGAAGTGAAGCATCGGAAACTAAAACTGGACTCACAGGAGAGGTTCAAATCATAGAAAGTTAGATTGCAACTCCTCTTGTACTTAAGCCGGTATTGTGCCTTTTGTATTAAATTCGGATGCAATTTCTGTGTTTCATCGTCAATATGAAGGTCCAAGGGATACAGTAAACCGGAAGTGAAGCATCGGAATCTAAAACTGGACTCACAGGGGAGGTTCAAATCGTAGAATGTTAGAGTGTCAGTCCTCTATTACTTATGTCGGCATTGTGCCTTTTGTATTAAATTCGGATGCAATTTCTGTGTTTCATCGTCAATAAGAAGGTCCAAGGGATACAGTAAACCGGAAGTGAAGCATCGGAATCTAAAACAGGACTCACAGGAGGGGTCTAAATCATAGAAAGTTAGAATGTCAGTCCTCTTGTACTTAAGTCGGCAGTGTGCCTTTTGTATTAAATTCGGATGCATTTTCTGAGTTTCATCGTCAATAAGAAGGTGCAACGTATACAGTAAACCTGAAGTGAAGCATCGCAATCTAAAAGTGGACTCACAATAGAGGTTCAAATCTTATAAAGTGAGAGTGCCAGTCCTCTTGTACTTATGTCGGCATTGTGCCAATTGTATTAAATTCGGATGCAATTTCTGTGTTTCATCGTCAATAAGAAGGTCCAGGGGATAGAGTAAACCTGAAGTGAAGCATCGGAATCTACAACTGGACTCACAGGAGAGGTTCAAATCATAGAAACTTAGAGTAGCACTCCTCTTGTACTTAAGTCGGTATTGTGCATTTTGTATTAAATTCGGATGCAATTTCTGTGTTTCATCGTCAACAAGAAGGTCCAAGGGATACAGTAAACCTGAAAAGAAACATCGGATTCTAAAACTGGACTCACAGGAGGGGTTCAAATCATAGAAAGTTAGAGTGTCAGTCCTCTTTCACTTAAATCAGCATTGTGCTTTTTGTATTAAATTCCGATGCAATTTCTGTGTTTCATCGTAAATAAGAAGGTGCAAGGTATACAGTAGACGTGAAGTGAAGCATCGGAATCTAAAACTGGACTCACAGGAGAGGTTCAAATCATTGAAAGTGAGAGTGTCAGTCCTCTTGTACTTAAGTCGGCATTGTGATATTTGTATTAAATTCGGAGGCAATTTCTGTGTTTCATCGTCAATAAGAAGGTCCAAGGGATACAGTGAACCTGCAGTGAAGCATCGGAATCTAATACTAGACTCACAGGACCGGTTCAAATCATTGAATTTCAGAGTGTCTGTCCTCTTGTACTTAAGTCGGCATTGTGCCATTTGTATTAAATTCGAATGCAATAACTGTGTTTCATCGTCAATAAGAAGGTCCAAGGGATACAGTAAACCTGATGTGAAGCATCGGAAACTAAAACTGGACTCACAGGAGAGGTTCAAATAATAGAAAGTTAGAGTGTCAATCCTCTCGTACTTAAGCCGGTATTGTGCCTTTTCTATTAAATTCGGATGCAACTTCTGTGTTTCATCGTCAATAAGAAGGTCAAGGGATACAGTAAACCTGAAGTGGAGCATCGGAATCTAAAACTGGACTCACGGGAGAGGTTCAAATCATAGAAAGTTAGAGTGTCACTCCTCTCGTACTTAAGCCGGTATTGTGCCTTTTGTATCAAATTCGGATGCAATTTCTGTGTTTCATCGTCAATAAGAAGGTCCATGGGATACAGTAAACCTGAAGTGAAGCATCGGAATCTAAAACTGGTCTCACAGGAGAGGTTCAAATCATAGAATGTTAGACGGTCAGTCCGCTTTTACTTAAGTCGGTATTCTGACATATGTATTAAATTCCGATGCAATTTCTGTGTTTCATCGTCAATAAGAAGGTGCAAGGTATACAGTAAACCTGAAGTGAAGCATCGGAATCTAAAACTCGACTCACAGGAGAGGTTCAAATCATAGAAAGTGAGATTGTCAGTCCTCTTGTACTTATGTCGGCTTTTTACCATTTGTATTAAAATCGGATGCAATCTCTGTGTTTCATCGTCAATAAGAAGGTCCAAGGGATACAGTAAACCAGAAGTGAAGCATCGGAATCTAAAACTGGCCTCCCACGAGAGGTCAAATCATAGAAAGTGAGAGTGTCAGTCCTCTTGTACTTAAGTCGGCATTGTGCCATTTGTATTAAATTCGAATGCAATAACTGTGTTTCACCGTCAATAAGAAGGTCCAAGGGATACAGTAAACCTGAAGTGAAGCATCGGAAACTAAAACTGGACTCACAGGAGAGGTTCAAATCATAGAAAGTTAGATTGCAACTCCTCTTGTACTTAAGCCGGTATTGTGCCTTTTGTATTAAATTCGGATGCAATTTCTGTGTTTCATCGTCAATATGAAAGTCCAAGGGATACAGTAAACCGGAAGTGAAGCATCGGAATCTAAAACTGGACTCACAGGGGAGGTTCACATCGTAGAATGTTAGAGTGTCAGTCCTCTATTACTTATGTCGGCATTGTGCCTTTTGTATTAAATTCGGATGCAATTTATGTGTTTCATCGTCAATAAGAAGGTCCAAGGGATACAGTAAACCGGAAGTGAAGCATCGGAATCTAAAACAGGACTCACAGGAGGGGTCTAAATCATAGAAAGTTAGAATGTCAGTCCTCTTGTACTTAAGTCGGCAGTGTGCCTTTTGTATTAAATTCGGATGCATTTTCTGTGTTTCATCGTCAATAAGAAGGTGCAACGTATACAGTAAACCTGAAGTGAAGCATCGCAATCTAAAACTGGACTCACAATAGAGGTTAAAATCTTAGAAAGTGAGAGTGCCAGTCCTCTTGTACTTATGTCGGCATTGTGCCAATTGTATTAAATTCGGATGCAATTTCTGTGTTTCATCGTCAATAAGAAGGTCCAGGGGATAGAGTAAACCTGAAGTGAAGCATCGGAATCTACAACTGGACTCACAGGAGAGGTTCAAATCATAGAAACTTAGAGTAGCACTCCTCTTGTACTTAAGTCGGTATTGTGCATTTTGTATTAAATTCGGATGCAATTTCTGTGTTTCATCGTCAATAAGAAGGTCCAAGGGATACAGTAAACCTGAAAAGAAACATCGGATTCTAAAACTGGAGTCACAGGAGGGGTTCAAATCATAGAAAGTTAGAGTGTCAGTCCTCTTTCACTTAAATCAGCATTGTGCTTTTTGTATTAAATTCCGATGCAATTTCTGTGTTTCATCGTAAATAAGAAGGTGCAAGGTATACAGTAGACGTGAAGTGAAGCATCGGAATCTAAAACTGGACTCACAGGAGAGGTTCAAATCATTGAAAGTGAGAGTGTCAGTCCTCTTGTACTTAAGTCGGCATTGTGATATTTGTATTAAATTCGGAGGCAATTTCTGTGTTTCATCGTCAATAAGAAGGTCCAAGGGATACAGTGAACCTGCAGTGAAGCATCGGAATCTAATACTAGACTCACAGGACCGGTTCAAATCATTGAATTTCAGAGGGTCTGTCCTCTTGTACTTAAGTCGGCATTGTGCCATTTGTATTAAATTCGAATGCAATAACTGTGTTTCATCGTCAATAAGAAGGTCCAAGGGATACAGTAAACCTGAAGTGAAGCATCGGAAACTAAAACTGGACTCACAGGAGAGGTTCAAATAATAGAAAGTTAGAGTGTCAATCCTCTCGTACTTAAGCCGGTATTGTGCCTTTTCTATTAAATTCGGATGCAATTTCTGTGTTTCATCGGCAATAAGAAGGTCCATGGGATACAGTAAGCCTGAAGTGAAGCATCGGAATCTAAAACTGGACTCACAGGAGGGGTTCCAATCATAGAAAGTTAGAGTGTCAGTCCTCTTTTACTTAAGTCAGCGTTGTGCCAATAAGAAGGTCCAAGGGATACAGTAAACCTGAAGTGAAGCATCGGAAACTAAAACTGGACTCACAGGAGAGGTTCAAATCATAGAAAGTTAGAGTGTCAATCCTCTCGTACTTAAGCCGGTATTGTGCCTTTTCTATTAAATTCGGTTGCAATTTCTGTGTTTCATCGTCAATAAGAAGGTCCATGGGATACAGTAAGCCTGAAGTGAAGCATCGGAATCTAAAACTGGTCTCACAGGAGAGGTTCAAATCATAGAATGTTAGACGGTCAGTCCGCTTTTACTTAAGTCGGTATTGTGCCATTTGTATTAAATTCCGATGCAATTTCTGTGTTTCATCGTCAATAAGAAGGTGCAAGGTATACAGTAAACCTGAAGTGAAGCATCGGAAACTAAAACTCGTCTCACAGGAGAGGTTCAATTCATAGAAAGTGAGATTGTCAGTCCTCTTGTACTTATGTCGGCATTTTACCATTTGTATTAAATTCGGATGCAATCTCTGTGTTTCATCGTCAATAAGAAGGTCCAAGGGATGCAGTTAACCAGAAGTGAAGCATCAGAATCTAAAACTGGCCTCCCACGAGAGGTCAAATCATAGAAAGTGAGAGTGTCAGTCCTCTTGTACTTAAGTCGGCATTGTGCCATTTGTATTAAATTCGAATGCAATAACTGTGTTTCATCGTCAATAAGAAGGTCCAAGGGATACAGTAAACCTGAAGTGAAGCATCGGAAACTAAAACTGGACTCACAGGAGAGGTTCAAATCATAGAAAGTTAGATTGCAACTCCTCTTGTACTTAAGCCGGTATTGTGCCTTTTGTATTAAATTCGGATGCAATTTCTGTGTTTCATCGTCAATATGAAGGTCCAAGGGATACAGTAAACCAGAAGTGAAGCATCGGAATCTAAAACTGGACTCACAGGGGAGGTTCAAATCGTAGAATAGTAGAGTGTCAGTCATCTATTACATAAGTCGGCATTGTGCCTTTTGTATTAAATTCGGATGCAATTTCTGTGTTTCGTCGTCAATAAGAAAGTCCAAGGGATACAGTAAACCTGCAGTGAAGCATCGGAATCTAAAACTAGACTCACAGGACCGGTTCAAATCATAGAATTTCAGAGTGTCTGTCCTCTTGTACTTAAGTCGGCAGTGTGCCTTTTGTATTAAATTTGGATGAAAATTCTGTGTTTCATCGTTAATAAGAAGGTCCAAGAGATACAGTAAACCTGAGGTGAAGCATCGGAATCTAAAACTGGACTCACAGTAGAGGTTCAAATCATAGAAAGTGAGAGTGTCAGTCCTCTTTTACTTAAGTCGGCATTGTGCCTTTGTATTAAATTCGGATGCAATTTCTGTGTTTCATCGTCAATAAGAAGGTCCAAGAGATACAGTAATCCTGAGGTGAAGCATCGGAATCTAAAACTGGACTCACAGGAGAGATTCAAATCATGGAAAGTTAGAGTGTCACTCCTCTCGTACTTAAGCCGGTATTGTGCCTTTTGTATTACATTCGGATGCAATTTCTGTGTTTCATCGTCAATAAGAAGGTCCATGGGATACAGTAAACGTGAAGTGAAGCATCGGAATCTAAAGCTGGGCTCACAGGAGAGGTTCAAATCATGGATAGTTAGAGTGTCAGTCCACTTTTACTTAAGTCGGCATTGTGCCATTTGTATTAAATTCCGATGCCATTTCTGTGTTTCATCGTCAATAAGAAGGTGCAAGGTGTACAGTAAACCTGAAGTGAAGCATCGGAATCTAAAACTCGACTCACAGGAGAGGTTCAAATCATAGAATGATAGAGTGTCAGTCCACTTTTACTTAAGTCGACATTGTGCCTTTTGTATTAAATTCGGTTGCAATTTCTGTGTTTCATCGTCAATAAGAAGGTCCAAGGGATACAGTAAACCTGAAGTGAAGCATCGGAATCTAAATCTGGACTCACAGTAGAGGTTCAAATCATAGAAAGTGAGAGTGTCAGTCCTCTTGTACTGAAACCGGCATTGTGCATTTTGTATTATATTCGGATACAATTTCTGTGTTTCATCGTCAATAAGAGTGTGGAAGGTATACAGAATACCTGAAGTGAAGCATCGGAATCTAAAACTGGACTCACAG
Source organism: Schistocerca piceifrons (assembly GCF_021461385.2). Lineage (NCBI taxonomy): Eukaryota > Metazoa > Arthropoda > Insecta > Orthoptera > Acrididae > Schistocerca > Schistocerca piceifrons. The sequence goes on from NC_060139.1 coordinate 1,110,621,686, forward strand.
GAGAGGTTCAAATGAAAGAAAGTTAGAGTGTCAACCCTCTTGTACTTAAGTCAGCATTGTGCCGTTTGTATTAAATTCGGATGCAATTTCTGTGTTTCATCGTCAATAACAAGGTCCAAGGGATACAGTAAACCTGAAGTGAAGCATCAGAATCCAAAACCGGACTCACAGGAGAGGTTCAAATCGTAGAAAGTTAGAGTGTCAGTCCTCTTGTACTTAAGTCGGCATTGTGCCTTTTGTATTAAATTCGGATGCAACTTCTGTGTTTCATCGTGAATAAGAAGGTCAAGGGATACAGTAAACCTGAAGTGGAGCATCGGAATCTAAAACTGGACTCACGGGAGAGGTTCAAATCATAGAAAGTTAGAGTGTCACTCCTCTCGTACTTAAGCCGGTATTGTGCATTTTGTATTAAATTCGGATGCAATTTCTGTGTTTCATCGTCAATAAGAAGGTCCATGGGATACAGTAAACCTGAAGTGAAGCATCGGAATCTAAAACTGGTCTCACAGGAGAGGTTCAAATCATAGAATGTTAGACGGTCAGTCCGCTTTTACTTAAGTCGGTATTGTGCCATTTGTATTAAATTCCGATGCAATTTCTGTGTTTCATCGTCAATAAGAAGGTGCAAGGTATACAGTAAACTTGAAGTGAAGCATCGGAATCTAAAACTCGACTCACAGGAGAGGTTCAAATCATAGAAAGTGAGATTGTCAGTCCTCTTGTACTTATGTCGGCATTTTACCATTTGTATTAAATTCGGATGCAATCTCTGTGTTTCATCGTCAATAAGCAGGTCCATGGGATACAGTAAACCAGAAGCGAAGCATCGGAATCTAAAACTGGCCTCCCACGAGAGGTCAAATCATAGAAAGTGAGAGTGTCAGTCCTCTTGTACTTAAGTCGGCATTGTGCCATTTGTATTAATTTCGAATGCAATAACTGCGTTTCATCGTCAATAAGAAGGATTAAGGGATACAGTAAACCTGAAGTGAAGCATCGGAAACTAAAACTGGACTCACAGGAGAGGTTCAAATCATAGCAAGTTAGATTGCAACTCCTCTTGTACTTAAGCCGGTATTGTGCCTTTTGTATTAAATTCGGATGCAATTTCTGTGTTTCATCGTCAATATGAAGGTCCAAGGGATACAGTAAACCGGAAGTGAAGCATCGGAATCTAAAACTGGACTCACAGGGGAGTTTCAAATCGTAGAATGGTAGAGTGTCAGTCCTCTATTACTTAAGTCGGCATTGTGCCTTTTGTATTAAATTCGGATGCAATTTCTGTGTTTCATCGTCAATAAGAAGGTCCAAGGGATACAGTAAACCGGAAGTGAAGCATCGAAATCTAAAACTGGACTCACAGGAGGGGTCTAAATCATAGAAAGTTAGAATGTCAGTCCTCTTGTACTTAAGTCGGCAGTGTGCCTTTTGTATTAAATTCGGATGCAATTTCTGTGTTTCATCGTCAATAAGAAGGTGCAACGTATACAGTAAATCTGAAGTGAAGCTTCGCAATCTAAAACTGGACTCACAGGAGAGGTTCAAATCATAGAAAGTGAGAGTGCCAGTCCTCTTGTAGTTAAGTCGGCATTGTGCCAATTGTATTAAATTCGGATGCAATTTCTGTGTTTCATCGTCAATAAGAAGGTCCAGGGGATAGAGTAAACCTGAAGTGAAGCGTCGGAATCTACAACTGGACTCACAGGAGAGGTTCAAATCATAGAAACTTAGAGTAGCACTCCTCTTGTACTTAAGTCGGTATTTTGCATTTTGTATTAAATTCGAATGCAATTTCTGCGATTCATCGCCAATAAGAAGGTCCAAGGGATACAGTAAACCTGAAAAGAAACATCGGATTCTAAAACTGGACTCACAGGAGGGGTTCAAATCATAGAAAGTTAGAGTGTCAGTCCTCTTTTACTTAAGACAGCATTGTGCTTTTTGTATTAAATTCCGATGCAATTTCTGTGTCTCATCGTAAATAAGAAGGTGCAAGGTATACAGTAGACCTGAAGTGAAGCATCGGAATCTAAAACTGGACTCACAGGAGAGGTTCAAATCATTGAAAGTGAGAGTGTCAGTCCTCTTGCACTTAAGTCGGCATTGTGATATTTGTATTAAATTCGGAGGCAATTTCTGAGTTTCATCGTCAATAAGAAGGTCCAAGGGATACAGTAAACCTCCAGTGAAGCATCGGAATCTAAAACTAGACTCACAGGACCGGTTTAAATCACAGAATTTCGGAGTGTCTGTCCTCTTGTACTTAAGTCGGCATTGTGCCATTTGTATTAAATTCGAATGCAATAACTGTGTTTCATCGTCAATAAGAAGGTCCAAGGGATACAGTAAACCTGAAGTGAAGCATCGGAAACTAAAACTGGACTCACAGGAGTGGTTCATATCATAGAAAGTTAGATTGCAACTCCTCTTGTACTTAAGCCGGTATTGTGCCTTTTGTATTTAATTCGGATGCAATTTCTGTGTTTCATCGTCAATATGAAGGTCCAAGGGATACAGTAAACCGGAAGTGAAGCATCGGAATCTAAAACTGGACTCACAGGGGAGGTTCAAATCGTAGAATGGTAGAGTGTCAGTCCTCTATTACTTAAGTCGGCATTGTGCCTTTTGTATTAAATTCGGATGCAATTTCTGTGTTTCATCGTCAATAAGAAGGTCCAAGGGATACAGTAAACCTGCAGTGAAGCATCGGAATCTAAAACTAGACTCACAGGACCGGTTCAAATCATAGAATTTCAGAGTGTCTGTCCTCTTGTACTTAAGTCGGCAGTGTGCCTTTTGTATTAAATTTGGATGAAAACTCTGTGTTTCATCGTCAATAAGAAGGTCCAAGAGATACAGTAAACCTGAGGTGAAGCATCGGAATCTAAAACTGGACTCACAGTAGAGGTTCAAATCATAGTAAGTGAGAGTGTCAGTCCTCTTTTACTGAAGTCGGCATTGTGCCTTTGTATTAAATTCGGATGCAATTTCTGTGTTTCATCGTCAATAAGAAGGTCCAAGAGATACAGTAAGCCTGAGGTGAAGCATCGGAATCTAAAACTGGACTCACAGTAGAGGTTCAAATCACAGAAAGTGATAGTGTCAGTCATCTTGTACTTAAGTCGGCATTGTGCCTTTTGTATTAAATTCGGATGCAATTTCTGTGTTTCATCGTCAATAGGAAGGTCCAAGTGATACAGTAAACCTGAAGTGAAACATCGGAATCTAAAACTGCACTCACAGGAGAGATTCAAATCATAGAAAGTTAGAGTGTCACTCCTCTCGTACTTAAGCCGGTATTGTGCCTTTTGTATTACATTCGGATGCAATTTCTGTGTTTCATCGTCAATAAGAAGGTCCATGGGATACAGTAAACGTGAAGTGAAGCATCGGAATCTAAAGCTGGACTCACAGGAGAGGTTCAAATCATGGATAGTTAGAGTGTCAGTCCACTTTTACTTAAGTTGGCATTGTGCCATTTGTATTAAATTCCGATGCTATTTCTGTGTTTCATCGTCAATAAGAAGGTGCAAGGTGTACAGTAAACCTGAAGTGAAGCATCGGAATCTAAAACTCGACTCACAGGAGAGGTTCAAATCATAGAATGATAGAGTGTCAGTCCACTTTTACTTAAGTCGATATTGTGCCTTTTGTATTAAATTCGGTTGCAATTTCTGTGTTTCATCGTCAATAAGAAGGTCCAAGGGATACAGTAAACCTGAAGTGAAGCATCGGAATCTAAATCTGGACTTACAGTAGAGGTTCAAATCATAGAAAGTGAGAGTGTCAGTCCTCTAGTACTGAAGCCGGCATTGTGCATTTTGTATTATATTCGGATGCAATTTCTGTGTTTCATCGTCAATAAGAGTGTGGAAGGTATACAGAATACCTGAAGTGAAGCATCGGATTCTAAAACTGGACTCACAGGAGAGGTTCAAATCAAAGAAAGTTAGAGTGTCAACCCTCTTGTACTTAAGTCAGCATTGTGCCGTTTGTATTAAATTCGGATGCAATTTCTGTGTTTTATCGTCAATAACAAGGTCCAAGGGATACAGTAAACCTGAAGTGAAGCATCGGATTCTAAAACTGGACTCACAGGAGAGGTTCAAATCGTAGAAAGTTAGAGTGTCAGTCCTCTTGTACTTAAGTCGGCATTGTGCCTTTTGTATTAAATTCGGATGCAACTTCTGTGTTTCATCGTCAATAAGAAGGCCAGGGGATACAGTAAACCTGAAGTGGAGCATCGGAATCTAAAACTGGACTCACGGGAGAGGTTCAAATCATAGAAAGTTAGAGTGTCACTCCTCTCGTACTTAAGCCGGTATTGTGCCTTTTGTATTAAATTCGGATGCAATTTCTGTGTTTCATCGTCAATAAGAAGGTCCAAGGGATACAGTAAACCGGAAGTGAAGCATCGGAATCTAAAACTGGACTCACAGGAGGGGTCTAAATCATAGAAAGTTAGAATGTCAGTCCTCTTGTACTTAAGTCGGCAGTGTGCCTTTTGTATTAAATTCGGATGCAATTTCTGTGTTTCATCGTCAATAAGAAGGTGCAACGTATACAGTAAACCTGAAGTGAAGCTTCGCAATCTAAAACTGGACTCACAGGAGAGGTTCAAATCATAGAAAGTGAGGGTGCCAGTCCTCTTGTAGTTAAGTCGGCATTGTGCCAATTGTATTAAATTCGGATGCAATTTCTGTGTTTCATCGTCAATAAGAAGGTCCAGGGGATAGAGTAAACCTGAAGTGAAGCGTCGAAATCTACAACCGGACTCACAGGAGAGGTTCAAATCATAGAAACTTAGAGTAGCACTCCTCTTGTACTTAAGTCGGTACTGTGCATTTTGTATTAAATTCGGATGCAATTTCTGTGTTTCATCGCCAATAAGAAGGTCCAAGGGATACAGTAAACCTGAAAAGAAACATCGGATTCTAAAACTGGACTCACAGGAGGGGTTCAAATCATAGAAAGTTAGAGTGTCAGTCCTCTTGTACTTAAGTCGGCATTGTGCCTTTTGTATTAAATTCGGATGCAATTTCTGTGTTTCATCGTCAATAAGAAGGTCCAGGGGATAGAGTAAACCTGAAGTGAAGCGTCGGAATCTACAACTGGACTCACAGGAGAGGTTCAAATCATAGAAACTTAGAGTAGCACTCCTCTTGTACTTAAGTCGGTACTGTCCATTTTGAATTAAATTCGGATGCAATTTCTGTGTTTCATCGTAAATAAGAAGGTGCAAGGTATACAGGAGACCTGAAGTGAAGCATCGGATCTAAAACTGGACTCACAGGAGAGGTTCAAATCATTGAAAGTGAGAGTGTCAGTCCTCTTGTACTTAAGTCGGCATTGTGATATTTGTATTAAATTCGGAGGCAATATCTGTGTTTCATCGTCAATAAGAAGGTCCAAGGGATACAGTAAACCTCCAGTGAAGCATCGGAATCTAAAACTAGACTCACAGGACCGGTTCAAATCACAGAATTTCAGAGTGTCTGTCCTCTTGTACTTAAGTCGGCATTGTGCCATTTGTATTAAATTCGAATGCAATAACTGTGTTTCATCGTCAATAAGAAGGTCCAAGGGATACAGTAAACCTGAAGTGAAGCATCGGAAACTAAAACTGGACTCACAGGAGAGGTTCAAATCATAGAAAGTTAGAGTGTCACTCCTCTCGTACTTAAGCCGGTATTGTGCCTTTTGTATTAAATTCAGATGCAATTTCTGTGTTTCATCGTCAATAAGAAGGTCCATGGGATACAGTAAACCTGAAGTGAAGCATCGGAATCTAAAACTGGTCTCACAGGAGAGGTTCAAATCATAGAATGTTAGACGGTCAGTCCGCTTTTTCTTAAGTCGGTATTGTGCCATTTGTATTTAATTCCGATGCACTTTCTATGTTTCATCGTCAATAAGAAGGTGCAAGGTATACAGTAAACCTGAAGTGAAGCATCGGAATCTAAAACTCGACTCACAGGCGAGGTTCAAATCATAGAAAGTGAGATTGTCAGTCCTCTTGTACTTAAGTCGGCATTTTACCATTTGTATTAAAGTCGGATGCAACCTCTGGCTTTCATCGTCAATAAGAAGGTCCAAGGGATACAGTAAACCAGATGTGAAACATCGGAATCTAAAACTGGCCTCCCAAGAGAGGTCAAATCATAGAAAGTGAGAGTGTCAGTTATCTTGTACTTAAGTCGGCATTGTGCCATTTGTATTAAATTCGAATGCAATAACTGAGTTTCATCGTCAATAAGAAGGTCCAAGGGATACAGTAAACCTGAAGTGAAGCATCGGAAACTAAAACTGGACTCACAGGAGAGGTTCATATCATAGAAAGTTAGATTGCAACTCCTCTTGTAGTTAAGCCGGTATTGTGCCTTTTGTATTAAATTTGGATGCAATTTCTGTGTTTCATCGTCAATATGAAGGTCCAAGGGATACAGTAAACCGGAAGTGAAGCATCGGAATCTAAAACTGGACTCACAGGGGAGGTTCAAATCGTAGAATGGTTGAGTGTCAGTCCTCTATTACTTAAGTCGGCATTGTGCTTTTGTATTAAATTCGGATGCAATTTCTGTGTTTCATCGTCAATAAGAAGGTCCAAGGGATACAGTAAACCTGCAGTGAAGCATCGGAATCTAAAACTAGACTCACAGGACCGGTTCAAATCATAGAATTTCAGAGTGTCTGTCCTCTTGTACTTAAGTCGGCAGTGTGCCTTTTGTATTAAATTTGGATGAAAACTCTGTGTTTCATCGTCAATAAGAAGGTCCAAGAGATACAGTAAACCTGAGGTGAAGCATCGGAATCTAAAACTGGACTCACAGTAGAGGTTCAAATCATAGAAAGTGAGAGTGTCAGTCCTCTTTTACTTAAGTCGGCATTGTGCCTTTGTATTAAATTCGGATGCAATTTCTGTGTTTCATCGTCAATAAGAAGATCCAAGAGATACAGTAAACCTGAGGTGAAGCATCGGAATCTAAAACTGGACTCACAGTAGAGGTTCAAATCACAGAAAGTGATAGTGCCAGTCCTCTTGTACTTAAGTCGGCATTGTGCCTTTTGTATTAAATTCGGATGCAATTTCTGTGTTTCATCGTCAATAGGAAGGTCCAAGTGATACAGTAAACCTGAAGTGAAACATCGGAATCTAAAACTGCACTCACAGGAGAGATTCAAATCATAGAAAGTTAGAGTGTCACTCCTCTCGTACTTAAGCCGGTATTGTGCCTTTTGTATTACATTCGGATGCCATTTCTGTGTTTCATCGTCAATAAGAAGGTCCATGGGATACAGTAAACGTGAAGTGAAGCATCGGAATCTAAAGCTGGACTCACAGGAGAGGTTCAAATCATGAATAGTTAGAGTGCCAGTCCACTTTTACTTACTCGGCATTGTGCCATTTGTATTAAATTCCGATGCAATTTCTGTGTTTCATCGTCAATAAGAAGGTGCAAGGTGTACAGTAAACCTGAAGTGAAGCACCGGAATCTAAAACTCGACTCACAGGAGAGGTTCAAATCATAGAATGATAGAGTGTCAGTCCACTTTTACTTAAGTCGACATTGTGCGTTTTGTATTATATTCGGATGCAATTTCTGTGTTTCATCGTCAATAAGAAGGTCCAACGGATACAGTAAACCTGAAGTGAAGCATCGGAATCTAAGACTGGACTCACAGTAGAGGTTCAAATCATAGAAAGTGAGAGTGTCAGTCCTCTTGTACTGAAGCCGGCATTGTGCATTTTGTATTATATTCGGATGCAATTTCTGTGTTTCATCGTCAATAAGAGTGTGGAAGGTATACAGAATACCTGAAGTGAAGCATCGGAATCTAAAACTGGACTCACAGGAGAGGTTCAAATCAAAGAAAGTTAGAGTGTCAACCCTGTTGTACTTAAGTCAGCATTGTGCCGTTTGTATTAAATTCGGATGCAATTTCTGTGTTTCATCGTCAATAACAAGTTCCAAGGAATACAGTAAACCTGAAGTGAAGCATCACAATCCAAAACCGGACTCACAGGAGAGGTTCAAACCGTAGAAAGTTAGAGTGTCAGTCCTCTTGTACTTAAGTCGGCATTGTGCCTTTTGTATTAAATTCGGATGCAACTTCTGTGTTTCATCGTCAATAAGAAGGTCAAGGGATACAGTAAACCTGAAGTGGAGCATCGGAATCTAAAACTGGACTCACGGGAGAGGTTCAAATCATAGAACGTTAGAGTGTCACTCCTCTCGTACTTAAGCCGGTATTGTGCCTTTTGTATTAAATTCGGATGCAATCTCTGTGTTTCATCGTCGATAAGAAGGACCAAGGGATACAGTAAACCAGAAGTGAAGCATCGGAATCTAAAACTGGCCTCCCACGAGAGGTCAAATCATAGAAAGTGAGAGTGTCAGTCCTCTTGTACTTTAGTCGGCATTGTGCCATTTGTATTAAATTCGAATGCATTAACTGTGTTTCATCGTCAATAAGAAGGTCCAAGGGATACAGTAAACCTGAAGTGAAGCATCGGAAACTAAAACTGGACTCACAGGAGAGGTTCATATCATAGAAAGTTAGATTGCAACTCCTCTTGTACTTAAGCCGGTATTGTGCCTTTTGTATTAAATTCGGATGCAATTTCTGTGTTTCATCGTCAATATGAAGGTCCAAGGGATACAGTAAACCGGAAGTGAAGCATCGGAATCAAAAACTGGACTCACAGGGGAGGTTCAAATCGTAGAATGGTAGAGTGTCAGCCCTCTATTACTTAAGTCGGCATTGTGCCTTTTGTATTAAATTCGGATGCAATTTCTGTGTTTCATCGTCAATAAGAAGGTCCAAGGGATACAGTAAACCGGAAGTGAAGCATCGGAATCTAAATCTGGACTCACACGAGGGGTCTAAATCATAGAAAGTTAGAATGTCAGTCCTCTTGTACTTAGGTCGGCATTGTGCGTTTTGTATTAAATTCGGATGCAATTTCTGTGTTTCATCGTCAATAAGAAGGTGCAACGTATACAGTAAACCTGAAGTGAAGCATCGCAATCTAAAACTGGACTCACAGGAGAGGTTCAAATCATAGAAAGTGAGAGTGCCAGTCCTCTTGTTCTTAAGTCGGCATTGTGCTAATTGTATTAAATTCGGATGCAATTTCTGTGTTTCATCGTCAATAAGAGGGTCCAGGGGATAGAGTAAACCTGAAGTGAAGCATCGCAATCTACAACTGGACTCACAGGAGAGGTTCAAATCATAGAAACTTAGAGTAGCACTCCTCTTGTACTTAAGTCGGTATTGTGCATTTTGTATTAAATACGGATGCAATTTCTGTGTTTCATCGTCAATAAGAAGGTCCAAGGGATACAGTAAACCTGAAAAGAAACATCGGATTCTAAAACTGGACTCACAGGAGGGGTTCAAATCATAGAAAGTTAGAGTGTCAGTCCTCTTTTACTTAAGTCAGCATTGTGCTTTTTGTATTAAATTCCGATGCGATTTCTGTGTTTCATCGTAAATAAGAAGGTGCAAGGTATACAGTAGACCTGAAGTGAAGCATCGGAATCTAAAACTGGACTCACAGGAGAGGTTCAAATCATTGAAAGTGAGAGTGTCAGTCCTCTTGTACTTAAGTCGGCATTGTGATATTTGTATTAAATTCGGAGGCAATTTCTGTGTTTCATCGTCAATAAGAAGGTCCAAGGGATACAGTAAACCTGCAGTGAAGCATCGGAATCTAAAACTAGACTCACAGGACCGGTTCAAATCATAGAATTTCAGTGTGTCTGTCCTCTTGTACTTAAATCGGCAGTGTGCCTTTTGTATTAAATTTGGTTGAAAACTCTGTGTTTCATCGTCAATAAGAAGGTCCAAGAGATACAGTAAACCTGAGGTGAAGCATCGGAATCTAAAATTGGACTCACAGTAGAGGTTCAAATCACAGAAAGTGATAGTGTCAGTCCTCTTGTACTTGCGTCGGCATTGTATTTTTTGTATTAAATTCGGATGCAATTTCTGTGTTTCATCGTCAATAGGAAGGTCCAAGTGATACAGTAAACCTGAAGTGAAACATCGGAATCTAAAACTGCACTCACGGGAGAGATTCAAATCATAGAAAGTTAGAGTGTCACTCCTCTCGTACTTAAGCCGGTATTGTGCCTTTTGTATTACATTCGGATGCAATTTCTGTGTTTCATCGTCAATAAGAAGGTCCATGGGATACAGTAAACCTGAAGTGAAGCATCGGAATCTAAAGCTGGACTCACAGGAGAGGTTCAAATCATGGATAGTTAGAGTGTCAGTCCACTTTTACTTAAGTCGGCATTGTGCCATTTGTATTGAATTCCGACGCAATATCTGTGTTTCATCGTCAATAAGAAGGTGCAAGGTGTACAGTAAACCTGAAGTGAAGCATCAGAATCTAAAACTCGACTCACAGTAGAGGTTCAAATCATAGAAAGAGAGATTGTCAGTCCTCTTGCACTTATGTCGGCATTTTACCATTTGTATTAAATTCGGATGCAATCTCTGTGTTTCATCGTCGATAAGAAGGACCAAGGGATACAGTAAACCAGAAGTGAAGCATCGGAATCTAAAACTGGCCTCCCACGAGAGGTCAAATCATAGAAAGTGAGAGTGTCAGTCCTCTTGTACTTTAGTCGGCATTGTGCCATTTGTATTAAATTCGAATGCATTAACTGTGTTTCATCGTCAATAAGAAGGTCCAAGGGATACAGTAAACCTGAAGTGAAGCATCGGAAACTAAAACTGGACTCACAGGAGAGGTTCATATCATAGAAAGTTAGATTGCAACTCCTCTTGTACTTAAGCCGGTATTGTGCCTTTTGTATTAAATTCGGATGCAATTTCTGTGTTTCATCGTCAATATGAAGGTCCAAGGGATACAGTAAACCGGAAGTGAAGCATCGGAATCAAAAACTGGACTCACAGGGGAGGTTCAAATCGTAGAATGGTAGAGTGTCAGCCCTCTATTACTTAAGTCGGCATTGTGCCTTTTGTATTAAATTCGGATGCAATTTCTGTGTTTCATCGTCAATAAGAAGGTCCAAGGGATACAGTAAACCGGAAGTGAAGCATCGGAATCTAAATCTGGACTCACAGGAGGGGTCTAAATCATAGAAAGTTAGAATGTCAGTCCTCTTGTACTTAGGTCGGCATTGTGCCTTTTGTATTAAATTCGGATGCAATTTCTGTGTTTCATCGTCAATAAGAAGGTGCAACGTATACAGTAAACCTGAAGTGAAGCATCGCAATCTAAAACTGGACTCACAGGAGAGGTTCAAATCATAGAAAGTGAGAGTGCCAGTCCTCTTGTTCTTAAGTCGGCATTGTGCTAATTGTATTAAATTCGGATGCAATTTCTGTGTTTCATCGTCAATAAGAAGGTCCAGGGGATAGAGTAAACCTGAAGTGAAGCATCGGAATCTACAACTGGACTCACAGGAGAGGTTCAAATCATAGAAACTTAGAGTAGCACTCCTCTTGTACTTAAGTCGGTATTGTGCATTTTGTATTAAATACGGATGCAATTTCTGTGTTTCATCGTCAATAAGAAGGTCCAAGGGATACAGTAAACATGAAAAGAAACATCGGATTCTAAAACTGGACTCACAGGAGGGGTTCAAATCATAGAAAGTTAGAGTGTCAGTCCTCTTTTACTTAAGTCAGCATTGTGCTTTTTGTATTAAATTCCGATGCAATTTCTGTGTTTCATCGTAAATAAGAAGGTGCAAGGTATACAGTAGACCTGAAGTGAAGCATCGGAATCTAAAACTGGACTCACAGGAGAGGTTCAAATCATTGAAAGTGAGAGTGTCAGTCCTCTTGTACTTAAGTCGGCATTGTGATATTTGTATTAAATTCGGAGGCAATTTCTGTGTTTCATCGTCAATAAGAAGGTCCAAGGGATACAGTAAACCTGCAGTGAAGCATCGGAATCTAAAACTAGACTCACAGGACCGGTTCAAATCTTAGAATTTCAGTGTGTCTGTCCTCTTGTACTTAAATCGGCAGTGTGCCTTTTGTATTAAATTTGGTTGAAAACTCTGTGTTTCATCGTCAATAAGAAGGTCCAAGAGATACAGTAAACCTGAGGTGAAGCATCGGAATCTAAAACTGGACTCACAGTAGAGGTTCAAATCACAGAAAGTGATAGTGTCAGTCCTCTTGTACTTGCGTCAGCATTGTATTTTTTGTATTAAATTCGGATGCAATTTCTGTGTTTCATCGTCAATAGGAAGGTCCAAGTGATACAGTAAACCTGAAGTGAAGCATCGGAATCTAAAACTCGACTCACAGGAGAGGTTCAAATCATAGAAAGAGAGATTGTCAGTCCTCTTGCACTTATGTCGGCATTTTACCATTTGTATTAAATTCGGATGCAATTTCTGTGTTTCATCGTCAATAAGAAGGTCCAAGGGATACAGTAAACCGGAAGTGAAGCATCGGAATCTAAATCTGGACTCACAGGAGGGGTCTAAATCATAGAAAGTTAGAATGTCAGTCCTCTTGTACTTAAGTCGGCATTGTGCCTTTTGTATTAAATTCGGATGCAATTTCTGTGTTTCATCGTCAATAAGAAGGTGCAACGTATACAGTAAACCTGAAGTGAAGCATCGCAATCTAAAACTGGACTCACAGGAGAGGTTCAAATCATAGAAAGTGAGAGTGCCAGTCCTCTTGTTCTTAAGTCGGCATTGTGCCAATTGTATTAAATTCGGATGCAATTTCTGTGTTTCATCGTCAATAAGAAGGTCCAGGGGATACAGTAAACGTGAAGTGAAGCATCGGAATCCAAAGCTGGACTCACAGGAGAGGTTCAAATCATGAATAGTTAAAGTGCCAGTCCACTTTTACTTAAGTCGGCATTGTGCCATTTGTATTAAATTCCGATGCAATTTCTGTGTTTCATCGTCAATAAGAAGGTGCAAGGTGTACAGTAAACCTGAAGTGAAGCACCGGAATCTAAAACTCGACTCACAGGAGAGGTTCAAATCATAGAATGATAGAGTGTCAGTCCACTTTTACTTAAGTCGACATTGTGTCTTTTGTATTAAATTCGGATGCAATTTCTGTGTTTCATCGTCAATAAGAAGGTCCAACAGATACAGTAAACCTGAAGTGAAGCATCGGAATCTAAGACTGGACTCACAGTAGAGGTTCAAATCATAGAAAGTGAGAGTGTCAGTCCTCTTGTACTGAAGCGGGCATTGTGCATTTTGTATTATATTCGGATGCAATTTCTGTGTTTCATCGTCAATAAGAGTGTGGAAGGTATACAGAATACCTGAAGTGAAGCATCGGAATCTAAAACTGGACTCACAGGAGAGGTTCAAATCAAAGAAAGTTAGAGTGTCAACCCTGTTGTACTTAAGTCAGCATTGTGCCGTTTGTATTAAATTCGGATGCAATTTCTGTGTTTCATCGTCAATAACAAGTTCCAAGGAATACAGTAAACCTGAAGTGAAGCATCACAATCCAAAACCGGACTCACAGGAGAGGTTCAAACCGTAGAAAGTTAGAGTGTCAGTCCTCTTGTACTTAAGTCGGCATTGTGCCTTTTGTATTAAATTCGGATGCAACTTCTGTGTTTCATCGTCAATAAGAAGGTCAAGGGATACAGTAAACCTGAAGTGGAGCATCGGAATCTAAAACTGGACTCACGGGAGAGGTTCAAATCATAGAAAGTTAGAGTGTCACTCCTCTCGTACTTAAGCCGGTATTGTGCCTTTTGTATTAAATTCGGATGCAATTTCTGTGTTTCATCGTCAATAAGAAAGTCCATGGGATACAGTAAACCTGAAGTGAAGCATCAGAATCTAAAACTGGTCTCACAGGAGAGGTTCAAATCATAGATTGTTAGACGGTCAGTCCGCTTTTACTTAAGTCGGTATTGTGCCATTTGTATTAAATTCCGATGCAATTTCTGTGTTTCATCGTCAATAAGAAGGTGCAAGGTATACAGTAAACCTGAAGTGAAGCATCGGAATCTAAAACTCGACTCACAGGAGAGGTTCAAATCATAGAAAGAGAGATTGTCAGTCCTCTTGCACTTATGTCGGCATTTTACCATTTGTATTAAATTCGGATGCAATCTCTGTGTTTCATCGTCGATAAGAAGGACCAAGGGATACAGTAAACCAGAAGTGAAGCATCGGAATCTAAAACTGGCCTCCCACGAGAGGTCAAATCATAGAAAGTGAGAGTGTCAGTCCTCTTGTACTTTAGTCGGCATTGTGCCATTTGTATTAAATTCGAATGCATTAACTGTGTTTCATCGTCAATAAGAAGGTCCAAGGGATACAGTAAACCTGAAGTGAAGCATCGGAAACTAAAACTGGACTCACAGGAGAGGTTCATATCATAGAAAGTTAGATTGCAACTCCTCTTGTACTTAAGCCGGTATTGTGCCTTTTGTATTAAATTCGGATGCAGTTTCAGTGTTTCATCGTCAATATGAAGGTCCAAGGGATACAGTAAACCGGAAGTGAAGCATCGGAATCAAAAACTGGACTCACAGGGGAGGTTCAAATCGTAGAATGGTAGAGTGTCAGCCCTCTATTACTTAAGTCGGCATTGTGCCTTTTGTATTAAATTCGGATGCAATTTCTGTGTTTCATCGTCAATAAGAAGGTCCAAGGGATACAGTAAACCGGAAGTGAAGCATCGGAATCTAAATCTGGACTCACAGGAGGGGTCTAAATCATAGAAAGTTAGAATGTCAGTCCTCTTGTACTTAAGTCGGCATTGTGCCTTTTGTATTAAATTCGGATGCAATTTCTGTGTTTCATCGTCAATAAGAAGGTGCAACGTATACAGTAAACCTGAAGTGAAGCATCGCAATCTAAAACTGGACTCACAGGAGAGGTTCAAATCATAGAAAGTGAGAGTACCAGTCCTCTTGTTCTTAAGTCGGCATTGTGCCAATTGTATTAAATTCGGATGCAATTTCTGTGTTTCATCGTCAATAAGAAGGTCCAGGGGATAGAGTAAACCTAAAGTGAAGCATCGGAATCTACAACTGGACTCACAGGAGAGGTTCAAATCATAGAAACTTAGAGTAGCACTCCTCTTGTACTTAAGTCGGTATTGTGCATTTTGTATTAAATACGGATGCAATTTCTGTGTTTCATCGTCAATAAGAAGGTCCAAGGGATACAGTAAACCTGAAAAGAAACATCGGATTCTAAAACTGGACTCACAGGAGGGGTTCAAATCATAGAAAGTTAGAGTGTCAGTCCTCTTTTACTAAAGTCAGCATTGTGCTTTTTGTATTAAATTCCGATGCAATTTCTGTGTTTCATCGTAAATAAGAAGGTGCAAGGTATACAGTAGACCTGAAGTGAAGCATCGGAATCTAAAACTGGACTCACAGGAGAGGTTCAAATCATTGAAAGTGAGAGTGTCAGTCCTCTTGTACTTAAGTCGGCATTGTGATATTTGTATTAAATTCGGAGGCAATTTCTGTGTTTCATCGTCAATAAGAAGGTCCAAGGGATACAGTAAACCTGCAGTGAAGCATCGGAATCTAAAACTAGACTCACAGGACCGGTTCAAATCATAGAATTTCAGAGTGTCTGTCCTCTTGTACTTAAATCGGCAGTGTGCCTTTTGTATTAAATTTGGATGAAAACTCTGTGTTTCATCGTCAATAAGAAGGTCCAAGAGGTACAGTAAACCTGAGGTGAAGCATCGGAATCTAAAACTGGACTCACAGTAGAGGTTCAAATCACAGAAAGTGATAGTGTCAGTCCTCTTGTACTTACGTCGGCATTGTGCTTTTTGTATTAAATTCGGATGCAATTTCTGTGTTTCATCGTCAATAGGAAGGTCCAAGTGATACAGTAAACCTGAAGTGAAACATCGGAATCTAAAACTGCACTCACGGGAGAGATTCAAATCATAGAAAGTTAGAGTGTCACTCCTCTCGTACTTAAGCCGGTATTGTGCCTTTTGTATTACATTCGGATGCAATTTCTGTGTTTCATCGTCAATAAGAAGGTCCAGGGGATACAGTAAACGTGAAGTGAAGCATCGGAATCCAAAGCTGGACTCACAGGAGAGGTTCAAATCATGAATAGTTAAAGTGCCAGTCCACTTTTACTTAAGTCGGCATTGTGCCATTTGTATTAAATTCCGATGCAATTTCTGTGTTTCATCGTCAATAAGAAGGTGCAAGGTGTACAGTAAACCTGAAGTGAAGCACCGGAATCTAAAACTCGACTCACAGGAGATGTTCAAATCATAGAATGATAGAGTGTCAGTCCACTTTTACTTAAGTCGACATTGTGTCTTTTGTATTAAATTCGGATGCAATTTCTGTGTTTCATCGTCAATAAGAAGGTCCAACAGATACAGTAAACCTGAAGTGAAGCATCGGAATCTAAGACTGGACTCACAGTAGAGGTTCAAATCATAGAAAGTGAGAGTGTCAGTCCTCTTGTACTGAAGCGGGCATTGTGCATTTTGTATTATATTCGGATGCAATTTCTGTGTTTCATCGTCAATAAGAGTGTGGAAGGTATACAGAATACCTGAAGTGAAGCATCGGAATCTAAAACTGGACTCACAGGAGAGGTTCAAATCAAAGAAAGTTAGAGTGTCAACCCTGTTGTACTTAAGTCAGCATTGTGCCGTTTGTATTAAATTCGGATGCAATTTCTGTGTTTCATCGTCAATAACAAGTTCCAAGGAATACAGTAAACCTGAAGTGAAGCATCACAATCCAAAACCGGACTCACAGGAGAGGTTCAAACCGTAGAAAGTTAGAGTGTCAGTCCTCTTGTACTTAAGTCGGCATTGTGCCTTTTGTATTAAATTCGGATGCAACTTCTGTGTTTCATCGTCAATAAGAAGGTCAAGGGATACAGTAAACCTGAAGTGGAGCATCGGAATCTAAAACTGGACTCACGGGAGAGGTTCAAATCATAGAAAGTTAGAGTGTCACTCCTCTCGTACTTAAGCCGGTATTGTGCCTTTTGTATTAAATTCGGATGCAATTTCTGTGTTTCATCGTCAATAAGAAAGTCCATGGGATACAGTAAACCTGAAGTGAAGCATCAGAATCTAAAACTGGTCTCACAGGAGAGGTTCAAATCATAGATTGTTAGACGGTCAGTCCGCTTTTACTTAAGTCGGTATTGTGCCATTTGTATTAAATTCCGATGCAATTTCTGTGTTTCATCGTCAATAAGAAGGTGCAAGGTATACAGTAAACCTGAAGTGAAGCATCGGAATCTAAAACTCGACTCACAGGAGAGGTTCAAATCATAGAAAGAGAGATTGTCAGTCCTCTTGCACTTATGTCGGCATTTTACCATTTGTATTAAATTCGGATGCAATCTCTGTGTTTCATCGTCGATAAGAAGGACCAAGGGATACAGTAAACCAGAAGTGAAGCATCGGAATCTAAAACTGGCCTCCCACGAGAGGTCAAATCATAGAAAGTGAGAGTGTCAGTCCTCTTGTACTTTAGTCGGCATTGTGCCATTTGTATTAAATTCGAATGCATTAACTGTGTTTCATCGTCAATAAGAAGGTCCAAGGGATACAGTAAACCTGAAGTGAAGCATCGGAAACTAAAACTGGACTCACAGGAGAGGTTCATATCATAGAAAGTTAGATTGCAACTCCTCTTGTACTTAAGCCGGTATTGTGCCTTTTGTATTAAATTCGGATGCAGTTTCAGTGTTTCATCGTCAATATGAAGGTCCAAGGGATACAGTAAACCGGAAGTGAAGCATCGGAATCAAAAACTGGACTCACAGGGGAGGTTCAAATCGTAGAATGGTAGAGTGTCAGCCCTCTATTACTTAAGTCGGCATTGTGCCTTTTGTATTAAATTCGGATGCAATTTTTGTGTTTCATCGTCAATAAGAAGGTCCAAGGGATACAGTAAACCGGAAGTGAAGCATCGGAATCTAAATCTGGACTCACAGGAGGGGTCTAAATCATAGAAAGTTAGAATGTCAGTCCTCTTGTACTTAAGTCGGCATTGTGCCTTTTGTATTAAATTCGGATGCAATTTCTGTGTTTCATCGTCAATAAGATGGTGCAACGTATACAGTAAACCTGAAGTGAAGCATCGCAATCTAAAACTGGACTCACAGGAGAGGTTCAAATCATAGAAAGTGAGAGTGCCAGTCCTCTTGTTCTTAAGTCGGCATTGTGCCAATTGTATTAAATTCGGATGCAATTTCTGTGTTTCATCGTCAATAAGAAGGTCCAGGGGATAGAGTAAACCTGAAGTGAAGCATCGGAATCTACAACTGGACTCACAGGAGAGGTTCAAATCATAGAAACTTAGAGTAGCACTCCTCTTGTACTTAAGTCGGTATTGTGCATTTTGTATTAAATACGGATGCAATTTCTGTGTTTCATCGTCAATAAGAAGGTCCAAGGGATACAGTAAACCTGAAAAGAAACATCGGATTCTAAAACTGGACTCACAGGAGGGGTTCAAATCATAGAAAGTTAGAGTGTCAGTCCTCTTTTACTAAAGTCAGCATTGTGCTTTTTGTATTAAATTCCGATGCAATTTCTGTGTTTCATCGTAAATAAGAAGGTGCAAGGTATACAGTAGACCTGAAGTGAAGCATCGGAATCTAAAACTGGACTCACAGGAGAGGTTCAAATCATTGAAAGTGAGAGTGTCAGTCCTCTTGTACTTAAGTCGGCATTGTGATATTTGTATTAAATTCGGAGGCAATTTCTGTGTTTCATCGTCAATAAGAAGGTCCAAGGGATACAGTAAACCTGCAGTGAAGCATCGGAATCTAAAACTAGACTCACAGGACCGGTTCAAATCATAGAATTTCAGAGTGTCTATCCTCTTGTACTTAAATCGGCAGTGTGCCTTTTGTATTAAATTTGGATGAAAACTCTGTGTTTCATCGTCAATAAGAAGGTCCAAGAGATACAGTAAACCTGAGGTGAAGCATCGGAATCTAAAACTGGACTCACAGTAGAGGTTCAAATCACAGAAAGTGATAGTGTCAGTCCTCTTGTACTTACGTCGGCATTGTGCTTTTTGTATTAAATTCGGATGCAATTTCTGTGTTTCATCGTCAATAGGAAGGTCCAAGTGATACAGTAAACCTGAAGTGAAACATCGGAATCTAAAACTGCACTCACGGGAGAGATTCAAATCATAGAAAGTTAGAGTGTCACTCCTCTCGTACTTAAGCCGGTATTGTGCCTTTTGTATTACATTCGGATGCAATTTCTGTGTTTCATCGTCAATAAGAAGGTCCATGGGATACAGTAAACCTGAAGTGAAGCATCGGAATCTAAAGCTGGACTCACAGGAGAGGTTCAAATCATGGATAGTTAGAGTGTCAGTCCACTTTTACTTAAGTCGGCATTGTGCCATTTGTATTGAATTCCGACGCAATATCTGTGTTTCATCGTCAATAAGAAGGTGCAAGGTGTACAGTAAACATGAAGTGAAGCATCGGAATCTAAAACTCGACTCACAGTAGAGGTTCAAATCATAGAAAGTGAGAGTGTCAGTCTTCTTGTACTGAAGCCGGCATTGTGCATTTTGTATTATATTCGGATGCAATTTCTGTGTTTCATCGTCAATAAGAGTGTGGAAGGTATACAGAATACCTGAAGTGAAGCATCGGAATCTAAAACTGGACTCACAGGAGAGGTTCAAATCAAAGAAAGTTAGAGTGTCAACCCTCTTGTACTTAAGTCAGCATTGTGCCGTTTGTATTAAATTCGGATGCAATTTCTGTGTTTCATCGTCAATAACAAGGTCCAAGGGATACAGTAAACCTGAAGTGAAGCATCAGAATCCAAAACCGGACTCACAGGAGAGGTTCAAATCGTAGAAAGTTAGAGTGTCAGTCCTCTTGTACTTAAGTCGGCATTGTGCCTTTTGTATTAAATTCGGATGCAACTTCTGTGTTTCATCGTCAATAAGAAGGTCAAGGGATACAGTAAACCTGAAGTGGAGCATCGGAATCTAAAACTGGACTCACGGGAGAGGTTCAAATCATAGAAAGTTAGAGTGTCACTCCTCTCGTACTTAAGCAGGTAATGTGCCTTTTGTATTAAATTCGGATGCAATTTCTGTGTTTCATCGTCGATAAGAAGGTCCATGGGAGACAGTAAACCTGAAGTGAAGCATCGGAATCTAAAACTAGTCTCACAGGAGAGGTTCAAATCATAGATTGTTAGAGAGTCAGTCCGCTATTACTTAAGTCGGTATTGTGCCATTTGTATTAAATTCCGATGCAATATCTGTGTTTCATCGTCAATAAGAAGGTGCAAGGTATACAGTAAACCTGATGTGAAGCCTCGGAATCTAAAACTCGACTCACAGGAGAGGTTCAAATCATAGAAAGTGAGATTGTCAGTCCTCTTGTACTTATGTCGGCATTTTACCATTTGTATTAAATTCGGATGCAATCTCTGTGTTTCATCGTCAATAAGAAGGTCCAAGGGATACAGTAAACCAGAAGTGAAGCATCGGAATCTAAAACTGGCCTCCCACAAGAGGTCAAATCATAGAAAGTGAGTGTGTCAGTCCTCTTGTACTTAAGTCGGCATTGTGCCATTTGTATTAAATTCGAATGCAATAACTGTGTTTCATCGTCAATAAGAAGGTCCAAGGGATACAGTAAACCTGAAGTGAAGCATCGGAAACTAAAACTGGACTCACAGGAGAGGTTCAAATCATAGAAAGTTAGATTGCATTTCCTCTTGTACTAAAGCCGGTATTGTGCCTGTTGTATTAAATTCGGATGCAATTTCTGTGTTTCATCGTCAATATGAAGGTCCAAGGGATACAGTAAACCGGAAGTGAAGCATCGGAATCTAAAACTGGACTAACAGGGGAGGTTCAAATCGTAGAATGGTAGAGTGTCAGTCCTCTATTACTTAAGTCGGCATTGTGCCTTTTGTATTAAATTCGGATGCAATTTCTGTGTTTCATCGTCAATAAGAAGGTCCAAGGGATACAGTAAACCGGAAGTGAAGCATCGGAATCTATAACTGGACTCACAGGAGGGGTCTAAATCATAGAAAGTTAGAATGTCAGTGCTCTAGTACTTAAGTCGGCATTGTGCCTTTTGTATTAAATTCGGATGCAATTTCTGTGTTTCATTGTCAATAAGAAGGTGCAACGTATACAGTAAACCTGAAGTGAAGCATCGCAATCTAAAACTGGACTCACAGGAGAGGTTCAAATCATAGAATGATAGAGTGTCAGTCCACTTTTACTTAAGTCGACATTGTGCCTTTTGTATTAAATTCGGATGCAATTTCTGTGTTTCATCGTCAATAAGAAGGTCCAAGGGATACAGTAAACCTGAAGTGAAGCATCGGAATCAAAACTGGACTCACAGTAGAGGTTCAAATCATAGAATGTGAGAGTGTCAGTGCTCTTGTACTGAAGCCGGCATTGTGCATTTTGTATTATATTCGGATGCAATTTCTGTGTTTCATCGTCAATAAGAGTGTGGAAGGTATACAGAATACCTGAAGTGAAGCATCGGAATCTAAAAGTGGACTCACAGGAGAGGTTCAAATCATATAATGTTGAAGTGTCAGTCCACTTTTACTTAAGTCGACATTGTGCCTTTTGTATTAAATTCGGATGCAATTTTTGTGTTTCATCGTCAATAAGAAGGTCCAAGGGAAACAGTATACCTGAATTGAAGCATCGGAATCTAAAATTGGACCCCCAGGAGTGGTCAAATCATAGCAAGTGAGAGTGTCAATCCTCTTGTACTTAAGTCGGCATTGTGCCATTTGTATTAAATTCGAATGCAATTTCTGTGGTTCATCGTCAATACGAAGGTCCAAGGGATACAGTAAACCTGAAGTCAAGCATCGGAATCTAAATCTGGTCTCACAGGAGAGGTTCAAATCATGGAATGTTAGGGTGTCAGTCCACTTTTACTTAAGTCGACATTGTGCCTTTTGTATTAAATTCGGATGCAAACTCTGTGTTTTATTGTCAATAAGAAGGTCCAAGAGATACAGTGAACCTGAGGTGAAGCATCGGAATCTAAAACTGGACTCACAGTAGAGGTTCAAGTCACAGAAAGTGAGAGTGTCAGTCCACTTGTACTTAAGTCGGCATTGTGCCTTTAGTATTAAATTCGCATGCAATTTCTGTGTTTCATCGTCAATAAGAAGGCCCAAGTGATACAGTAAACCTGAAGTGAAGAATCGGAATCAAAAACTGCACTCGCAGGAGAGGTTCAAATCATAGAATGTTAGAGTGTCAGTCCACTTTTACTTAAGTCGACATTGTGCCTTTTGAATTGAATTCGGATGCAATTTCTATGTTTCATCGTCAATAAGAAGGTCCAAGGGATTCAGTAAACCTTAAGTAAAGCATCGGAATCTAAAACTGGTCTCACATCAGAGGTGCAAATCCTAGAATGTTAGAGTGTCAGTCCTCTTTTACTTAAGTCGGCATTGTGCCTTTTGTGTTAAATTCGGATGCAATTTCTGTGTTTCATCGTCAATAAGAAGGACCAAGGGATACGGTAAATCTAAAGTGAAGCATCGGATTCTAAAACTGGACTCACAGGAGAGGTTCAAATCATAGAAAGTTAGAGTGTCAGTCCTCTTGAACTTAAGTCAGCATTGTGCCTTTTGTATTTAATTCGGATGCAAACTCTGTCTTTCATCGTCAACAAGAAGGTCCAAGGCATACAGTAAACCTAAAGTGAAGCATCGGAATCTAAAACTGGACTCACAGGAGAGGTCCAAATCATAGAAAGTTAGAGTGTCAGTCCACTTTTACTTAAGTCTGCATTGTGCCATTTGTATAAATTCCGATGCAATTTCTGTGTTTCATGGTCAAAAAGAAGGTGCAAGGTATACAGTAAACCTCAAGTGAAGCATCGGTATCTAAAACTCGACTCACAGGAGAGGTTCAAATCATAGAAAGTTGGAGAGTCACTCCTCTCGTACTTAAGCCGGTATTGTGCCTTTTGTATTAAATTCGGATGCAATTTCTCTGTTTCATCGTCAATAAGAAGGTCCAAGGGATTCAGTAAACCTTAAGTAAAGCATCGGAATCTAAAACTGGTCTCACATCAGAGGTGCAAATCCTAGAATGTTAGAGTGTCAGTCCTCTTTTACTTAAGTCGGCATTGTGCCTTTTGTATTAAATTCGGATGCAATATCTGTGATTCATCGTCAATAAGCAGGTCCAAGGGATACAGCAAACCTGAAGTGAAGCATCGGAATCTAAAACTGGAGTCACAGGAGAGGTTCAAATCATAGAAAGTTAGAGTGTCAGTCCTCTTTTACTTAAGTCGGCATTGTGCCATTTGTATTAAATTCCGACGCAGTTTCTGTGTTTCATCGTCAATAAGAAGGTGCAAGGTATACAGTAAACCTGAAGTGAAGCATCGGAATCTCAAACTGGACTCACAGGAGAGGTTCAAATCATAGAATGTTAGAGTGTCAGTCCACTTTTACTTCTGTCGACATTGTGCCTTATGCATTAAATTCGGATGCAATTTCTGTGTTTCATCGTCAGTAAGAAGGTCCAAGGGATACAGTAAACCTGAAGTGAAGCATCGGAATCTAAAACTGGACTCACAGGAGAGGTTCAAATCATAGAATGTTAGAGTGTCAGTCCACTATTACTTAAGTAGACATTGTGCCTTTTGCATTAAATTCCGATGCAATTTCTGTGTTTCATCGTCAATAAGAAGGTGCAAGGTATACAGTAAACCTGAAGTGAATCATCGGAATCTAAAACTCGACTCACAGGAAAGGTTCTAATCATAGAAAGTGAGAGTGTCAGTCCACTTGTACTTAAGTCGGCATTGTGCCATTTGTATTAAATTGGGATGCAATTTCTGTGTTTCATCGTCAATAAGTAGGTCCAAGGGATACAGTAAACCTGAAGTGAAGCATCGGATTCTAAAACTGGACTCACAGGAGAGGTTGAAATCGTAGAAATTTAGAGAGTCACTCCTCTTGTACTTAATTCGGTATTGTGCCTTTTGTATTACATTCGGATGCAATATCTGAGTTTCATCGTCAATAAGAAGGTCCAAGGGATACAGTAAACCTGAAGTGAAGCATCGGAATCTAAAATTGGACTCACAGGAGTGGTTCAAATCATAGAAAGTTAGAGTGTCAGTCCTCTTTTACTTAAGTCGGCATTGTGCCTTTTGTATTAAATTCCGAATCAATTTCTGTGTTTTATCGTCAATAACAAGGTGCAAGGTATACAGTAAACCTGAAGTGAAGCATCGGATTCTAAAACTGGGCCCACAGGAGAGGTTCAAATCATAGAAAGTAAGAGTGTCTCTCCTCTTGTAATTAAGTGGGCATTGTGCCATTTGCATTAAATTCGGCTCCAATATCTGTGTTTCATCGTCAATAAGAAGGTCCAAGGTATACAGTAAACCTAAAGTGAAGCATCGGATTCTAAAACTGGACTCAAAGGAACGGTTCAAATCATAGAAAGTTAGAGTGTCAGTCCTCTTTTACTTAAGTCGGCATTATGCCTTTTGTATTAAATTCGGATGCAAACTCTGTGTTTCATCGTCAACAAGAGGGTCCAAGAGATACAGTAAACCTGAGGTGAAGCATCGGAATCTAAAACTGGACTCACAATAGAGGTTCAAATCACAGGAAGTGAGAGTGTCAGTCCACTTGTACTTAAGTCCTCATTGTGCCTTTAGTATTAAATTCGGATGCAATTTCTGTGTTTCATCGTCAATAAGAAGGTCCAAGTGATACAGTAAACCTGAAGTGAAGAATCAGAATCTAAAACTGCACTCGCAGGAGAGATTCAAATCATAGAAAGTTAGAGTGTCAATCCTCTCGTACTTAAGCCGGTATTGTGCCTTTTGTATTAAATTCGGATGCAATTTCTGTGTTTCATCGTCAATAAGATGGTCCAAGGGATACAGTAAACCTTAAGTGAAGCATCGGAATCTAAAACTGGTCTCACAGGAGAGTTTCAAATCATAGAATGTTAGAGTGTCAGTCCTCTTTTACTGAAGTCGGCATTATGCCTATTGTATTAAATTCGGATGCAAACTCTGTGTTTCAACGTCAATAAGAAGGTCCAAGAGATACAGTAAACCCGAGGTGAAGCATCGGAATCTAAAACTGGACTCACAATAGAGGTTCAAATCACAGGAAGTGAGAGTGTCAGTCCACTTTTATTTAAGTCGGCATTGTGCCTTTAGTATTAAATTCGGATGCAATTTCTGTGTTTCATCGTCAATAAGAAGGTCCAAGTGATACAGTGAACCTGAAGTGAAGAATCGAAATCTAAAACTGCACTCGCAGGAGAGATTCAAATCATAGAAAGTTAGAGTGTCAATCCACTCGTACTTAAGCCGGTATTGTGCTTTTTGTATTAAATTCGGATGCAATTTCTGTGTTTCATCGTCAATAAGAAGGTCCAAGGGATACAGTAAACCCGAGGTGAAGCATCGGAATCTAAAACTGGACTCACAGGAGAGGTTCAAATCATAGAAATTTAGAGTGTCAGACCTCCTTTACTTATGTCGGCATTGTGCCATTTGTATTAAATTCCGATGCAATTTCTGTGTTTCATCGTCAATAAGACGGTGCAAGATATACAATAAACCTGAAGTGAAGCATCGAAATCTAAAACTCGACTCACAGGAGAGGTTCAAATCATAGAATGTTAGAGTGTCAGTCCACTTTTACTTAAGTCGACATTGTGCCTTTTGTATTAAATTCGTATGCAAATTCTGTGTTTCATCGTCAATAAGAAGGTCCAAGGGATACAGTAAACCTTAAGTGAAGCATCGGAATCTAAAACTGGTCTCACAGGAGAGTTTCAAATCATAGAATGTTAGAGTGTCAGTCCTGTTTTACTTAAGTCGGCATTGTGCCTTTTGTACTAAATTCGGATGCAATTTCTGTTTTTCATCGTCAATAAGAAGGTCCATGGGATACAGTAAACCTGAAGTAAAGCATCGGAATCTAAAGCTGGACTCACAGGAGAGGTTTAAATCATAGATAGTAAGAGTGTCAGTCCACTTTTACTTAAGTCGCCATTGTGCCATTTGTATTAAATTCTGATGCAATTTCTGTGTTTCATCGTCAATAAGAAGGTACAAGGGATACAGTAAACCTGAAGTGAAGCAATGGAATCTAAAACTCGACTCACAGGAGAGGTTCAAATCAAAGAATGTTAGAGTGTCAGTCCACTATTGCTTAAGTCGACATTGTGCCTTTTGTAGTAAATTGGGATGCAATTTCTGTGTTTCATCGTCAATAAGAAGGTCCAAGGGATACAGTAAACCTGAAGTGAAGCATCGGAATCTAAAACTGGACTCACAGGAGAGGTTCAAATCATAGAAAGTTATTGTGTCACTCCTCTCGTACTTAAGCCGGTACTGTGCCTTTTGTATTAAATTCGGATGCAATTTCTCTGTTTCATCGTCAATAAGAAGGTCCAAGGGATTCAGTAAACCTTAAGTGAAGCATCCGAATCTAAAACTGGTCTCACAGGAGAGGTTCAAATCATAGAATGTTAGAGTGTCAGTCCTCTTTTACTTAAGTCGGCATTGTGCCTTTTGTATTAAATTCGGATGCATTTCTATGTTTCATCGTCAATAAGAAGGTCCAAGGGATACAGTAAATCCGAGGTGAAGCATCGGAATCTAAAACTGGACTCACAGGAGAGGTTCAAATCATAGAAATTTAGAGTGTCAGACCTCCTTTACTTAAGTCGGTATTGTGCCATTTGTATTAAATTCCGATGCAAATTCTGTGTTTCATCGTCAATATGACGGTGCAAGATATACAATAAACCTGAAGTGAAGCATCGAAATCTAAAACTCGACTCACAGGAGAGGTTCAAATCATAGAATGTTAGAGTGTCAGTCCACTTTTACTTAAGTCGACATTGTGCCTTTTGTATTAAATTCGTATGCAATTTCTGTGTTTCATCGTCAATAAGAAGGTCCAAGGGATACAGTAAACCTGAAGTGAAGTATCGGAATCTAAAACTGGACTGACAGGAGAGTTTCAAATCATTAAAAGTTAGAGTGTCAGTCCTCTTGTACCTAAGTCGGCACTGTGCGTTTTGTGTTGAATTCGGATGCAATTTCTGTGTTTCATCGTCAATAAGAAGGTGCAAGGGATACAGTAAACCTGAAGTGAAGCATCGGAATCTAAAACTGGACTCAAATGAGAGGTTAAAATCATAGGAAGTTAGAGTGTCAGTCCTCTTGTACTTCAGTCGGCATTGTGCCTTTTGAATTTAATTCCGATGCAATTTCTGTGTTTCATCGTGAATAAGAAGGTCCAAGGGATACAGTAAACCTTAAGTGAAGCATCGGAATCTAAAACTGGTCTCACAGGAGAGTTTCAAATCATAGAATGTTAGAGTGTCAGTCCTGTTTTACTTAAGTCGGCATTGTGACTTTTGTACTAAATTCGGATGCAATTTCTGTTTTTCATCGTCAATAAGAAGGTCCATGGGATACAGTAAACCTGAAGTAAAGCATCGGAATCTAAAGCTGGACTCACAGGAGGGGTTTAAATCATAGATAGTAAGAGTGTCAGTCCACTTTTACTTAAGTCGCCATTGTGCCATTTGTATTAAATTCTGATGCAATTTCTGTGTTTCCTCGTCAATAAGAAGGTACAAGGGATACAGTAAACCTGAAGTGAAGCAATGGAATCTAAAAGTCGACTCACAGGAGAGGTTCAAATCAAAGAATGTTAGAGTGTCAGTCCACTATTGCTTAAGTCGACAATGTGCCTTTTGTAGTAAATTGGGATGCAATTTCTGTGTTTTCATCGTCAATAAGAAGGTCCAAGGGATACATTAAACCTGAAGTGAAGCATCGGAATCTAAAACTGGACTCACAGGAGAGGTTCAAATCATAGAAAGTGAGAGAGTCAATCCACTTGTACTTCAGTCGGCATTGTGCCTTTTGTATTATATTCGGATGCGATTTCTGTGTTTCATTGTCAATAAGAATGTGGAAGGTATACAGAATACCTGAAGTGAAGCATCGGAATTTAAACTGGACTCACAGGAGAGGTTCAAATCATAGAATGTTAGAGTGTCAGCCCTCTTGTACTTCAGTCGGACTTGTGCTGTTTGTATTAAATTCGGATGCAATTTCTGTGTTTCTTCGTCAATAAGAAGGTCCAAGGGATACAGTAAACTTGAATTGAAGCATCGGAATCTAAAATTGGACTCCCAGGAGTGGTCAAATCATAGAAAGTGAGAGTGTCAGTCCTCTTGTACTTAAGTCGGCATTGTGGCATTTGTATTAAATTCGATTGCAATTTCTGTGTTTCATCGTCAATAAGAAGGTCCAAGGGATACAGTAAACCTGAAGAAAGGCATCGGAATCTAAAACTGGACTCACAGGAGAGGTTCAAATCATAGAAAGTTAGATTGCAACTACTCTTGTACTTAAGCCGGTATTGAGCCTTTTGTATTAAATTCGGATACAATTTCTGTGTTTCATCGTCAATAAGAAGGTCCAAGGGATACAGCAAACCTGAAGTGACGCATCGGAATCTAAAACTGGACTCACAGGAGAGGTTCAAATCATAGAATGGTAGAGTGTCAGTCCTCTTTTACTTAAGTCGGCATTGTGCTTTTTGTATTAAATTCGGATGCAATTTCTGTGTTTCATCGTCAATAAGAAGGTCCAAGGGATACAGTAAACCGGAAGTGAAGCATCGGAATCTAAAACTGGACTTACAGGAGTGGTTCAAATCAAAGAAATTTAGAGTGTCCGTCCTCTTTTACTTAAGTCGTCATTGTGCCATTCGTATTAAATTTCGATGTAATTTTAGTGTTTCATCGTCAATAAGAATGTGCAAGGTATACAGTAAACCTGAAGTGAAGCTTCGGAACATAAAACTCGACTCACAGGAGCGGTTCAACTCATAGAATGTTAGAGTGTCAGTCCACTTTTACTTAAGTCGACATTGTGCATTTTGTATTAAATTCGGATGCAATATCTGTGTTTCATCGTCAATAAGAAGGTCCAAGGGATACAGTAAACCTGAAGTGAAGCATCAGAATCTTAAACTGGACTCACAGGAAAGGTTCAAATCATAGAAAGTGCAAGTGTCAGTCCCCTTGTACTTAAGTCGGCATTGTGCCTTTTGTATTAAATAGGGATGCAATTTCTGTGTTTCATCGTCAATAAGAAGGTCCAAGTGATCCAGTAAACCTGAAGTGAAGCATAGGAAGCAAAAACTGGACTCACGGGAGAGGTTCAAATCATAGAAAGTTAGAATGTCAGACCTCTTTCACTTAAGTCGGCATTGTGCCATTTGTATTAAATTCCGATGCCATTTCTGTGTTTCATCGTCAATAAGAAGGTGCAAGGTATACAGTAAACCTGAAGTGAAGCGTCGGAATCTAAAACTGGACTCACAGGAGAGGTTCAAATCATAGAATGTTAGAGTGTCAGTCCACTTTTACTGAAGTCGACATTGTGCCTTTTGCATTAAATTCGGGTGCAATTTCTGTGTTTCATCGTCAATAAGAAGGTCTAAGGGATACAGTAAACCTTAAGTGAAGCATCGGAGTCTAAAACTGGACTCACAGGAGAGGTTCAAATCATAGAATGTTAGAGTGTCAGTCCACTTTTACTTAAGACGACATTGTGCCTTTTGCATTAAATTCCGATGCAATTTCTGTGTTTCATCGTCAATAAGAAGGTCCATGGGATACAGAAAACCTGAAGTGAAGCATCGGAATCTAAAACTGGACTCACAGGAAAGGTTCAAATCATAGAATGTTAGAGTGTCAGTCCACTTTTACTTAAGTCGACATTGTGCCTTTTGCATTAAATTCGGATGCAATTTCTGTGTTTCATCGTCAGTAAGATGGTCCAAGGGATACAGTAAACCTGAGGTGAAGCATCGGAATCTAAAACTGGACTCACAGTAGAGGTTCAAATCATAGAAGGTGAGAGGGACAGTCCTCTTGTACATAAGTCGGCATTGTGCCTTTTGTATCAAATTCGGATGCAATTTCTGTGTTTCATCGTCAATAAGAAGGTCCAAGTGATACAGTAAACCTGAAGTGAACCATCGGAATCTATAACTGGTCTCACAGGAGAGGTTCAAATCATAGAATGTTAGAGTGTCAGTCCTCTTTTACTTAAGTCGGCATTGTGCCTTTTGTATTAAATTCGGATGCAATTTCTGTGATTCATCGTCAATAAGAAGGTCCAAGGGATAGAGTAAACCAGAAGTGAAGCATCGGAATCTAAAACTGGACTCATAGGAGAGGTTCAAATCATAGAATGTTAGAGTGTCAGTCCACTTTTACTTAAGTCGACATTGTGCCTTTTGCATTAAATTCGGATGCAATTTCTGTGTTTCATCGTCAGTAAGAAGGTCCAAGGGATTCAGTAAACCTTAAGTGAAGCATCCGAATCTAAAACTGGTCTCACAGGAGAGGTTCAAATCATAGAATGTTAGAGTGTCAGTCCTCTTTTACTTAAGTCGGCATTGTGCCTTTTGTATTAAATTCGGATGCATTTCTATGTTTCATCGTCAATAAGAAGGTCCAAGGGATACAGTAAATCCGAGGTGAAGCATCGGAATCTAAAACTGGACTCACAGGAGAGGTTCAAATCATAGAAATTTAGAGTGTCAGACCTCCTTTACTTAAGTCGGTATTGTGCCATTTGTATTAAATTCCGATGCAAATTCTGTGTTTCATCGTCAATATGACGGTGCAAGATATACAATAAACCTGAAGTGAAGCATCGAAATCTAAAACTCGACTCACAGGAGAGGTTCAAATCATAGAATGTTAGAGTGTCAGTCCACTTTTACTTAAGTCGACATTGTGCCTTTTGTATTAAATTCGTATGCAATTTCTGTGTTTCATCGTCAATAAGAAGGTCCAAGGGATACAGTAAACCTGAAGTGAAGTATCGGAATCTAAAACTGGACTGACAGGAGAGTTTCAAATCATTAAAAGTTAGAGTGTCAGTCCTCTTGTACCTAAGTCGGCACTGTGCGTTTTGTGTTGAATTCGGATGCAATTTCTGTGTTTCATCGTCAATAAGAAGGTGCAAGGGATACAGTAAACCTGAAGTGAAGCATCGGAATCTAAAACTGGACTCAAATGAGAGGTTAAAATCATAGGAAGTTAGAGTGTCAGTCCTCTTGTACTTCAGTCGGCATTGTGCCTTTTGAATTTAATTCCGATGCAATTTCTGTGTTTCATCGTGAATAAGAAGGTCCAAGGGATACAGTAAACCTTAAGTGAAGCATCGGAATCTAAAACTGGTCTCACAGGAGAGTTTCAAATCATAGAATGTTAGAGTGTCAGTCCTGTTTTACTTAAGTCGGCATTGTGACTTTTGTACTAAATTCGGATGCAATTTCTGTTTTTCATCGTCAATAAGAAGGTCCATGGGATACAGTAAACCTGAAGTAAAGCATCGGAATCTAAAGCTGGACTCACAGGAGGGGTTTAAATCATAGATAGTAAGAGTGTCAGTCCACTTTTACTTAAGTCGCCATTGTGCCATTTGTATTAAATTCTGATGCAATTTCTGTGTTTCCTCGTCAATAAGAAGGTACAAGGGATACAGTAAACCTAAAGTGAAGCAATGGAATCTAAAAGTCGACTCACAGGAGAGGTTCAAATCAAAGAATGTTAGAGTGTCAGTCCACTATTGCTTAAGTCGACAATGTGCCTTTTGTAGTAAATTGGGATGCAATTTCTGTGTTTTCATCGTCAATAAGAAGGTCCAAGGGATACATTAAACCTGAAGTGAAGCATCGGAATCTAAAACTGGACTCACAGGAGAGGTTCAAATCATAGAAAGTGAGAGAGTCAATCCACTTGTACTTCAGTCGGCATTGTGCCTTTTGTATTATATTCGGATGCGATTTCTGTGTTTCATTGTCAATAAGAATGTGGAAGGTATACAGAATACCTGAAGTGAAGCATCGGAATTTAAACTGGACTCACAGGAGAGGTTCAAATCATAGAAGGTTAGAGTGTCAGCCCTCTTGTACTTCAGTCGGACTTGTGCTGTTTGTATTAAATTCGGATGCAATTTCTGTGTTTCTTCGTCAATAAGAAGGTCCAAGGGATACAGTAAACTTGAATTGAAGCATCGGAATCTAAAATTGGACTCCCAGGAGTGGTCAAATCATAGAAAGTGAGAGTGTCAGTCCTCTTGTACTTAAGTCGGCATTGTGGCATTTGTATTAAATTCGATTGCAATTTCTGTGTTTCATCGTCAATAAGAAGGTCCAAGGGATACAGTAAACCTGAAGAAAGGCATCGGAATCTAAAACTGGACTCACAGGAGAGGTTCAAATCATAGAAAGTTAGATTGCAACTACTCTTGTACTTAAGCCGGTATTGAGCCTTTTGTATTAAATTCGGATACAATTTCTGTGTTTCATCGTCAATAAGAAGGTCCAAGGGATACAGCAAACCTGAAGTGACGCATCGGAATCTAAAACTGGACTCACAGGAGAGGTTCAAATCATAGAATGGTAGAGTGTCAGTCCTCTTTTACTTAAGTCGGCATTGTGCTTTTTGTATTAAATTCGGATGCAATTTCTGTGTTTCATCGTCAATAAGAAGGTCCAAGGGATACAGTAAACCGGAAGTGAAGCATCGGAATCTAAAACTGGACTTACAGGAGTGGTTCAAATCAAAGAAATTTAGAGTGTCCGTCCTCTTTTACTTAAGTCGTCATTGTGCCATTCGTATTAAATTTCGATGTAATTTTAGTGTTTCATCGTCAATAAGAATGTGCAAGGTCTACAGTAAACCTGAAGTGAAGCTTCGGAACATAAAACTCGACTCACAGGAGCGGTTCAACTCATAGAATGTTAGAGTGTCAG
The DNA here is from genome assembly GCF_021461385.2 of Schistocerca piceifrons. Taxonomy (NCBI): domain Eukaryota; kingdom Metazoa; phylum Arthropoda; class Insecta; order Orthoptera; family Acrididae; genus Schistocerca; species Schistocerca piceifrons. Next base: position 1,110,654,527 of record NC_060139.1, read on the forward strand.
TCCACTTTTACTTAAGTCGACATTGTGCATTTTGTATTAAATTCGGATGCAATATCTGTGTTTCATCGTCAATAAGAAGGTCCAAGGGATACAGTAAACCTGAAGTGAAGCATCAGAATCTTAAACTGGACTCACAGGAAAGGTTCAAATCATAGAAAGTGCAAGTGTCAGTCCCCTTGTACTTAAGTCGGCATTGTGCCTTTTGTATTAAATAGGGATGCAATTTCTGTGTTTCATCGTCAATAAGAAGGTCCAAGTGATCCAGTAAACCTGAAGTGAAGCATAGGAAGCAAAAACTGGACTCACGGGAGAGGTTCAAATCATAGAAAGTTAGAATGTCAGACCTCTTTCACTTAAGTCGGCATTGTGCCATTTGTATTAAATTCCGATGCCATTTCTGTGTTTCATCGTCAATAAGAAGGTGCAAGGTATACAGTAAACCTGAAGTGAAGCGTCGGAATCTAAAACTGGACTCACAGGAGAGGTTCAAATCATAGAATGTTAGAGTGTCAGTCCACTTTTACTGAAGTCGACATTGTGCCTTTTGCATTAAATTCGGGTGCAATTTCTGTGTTTCATCGTCAATAAGAAGGTCTAAGGGATACAGTAAACCTTAAGTGAAGCATCGGAGTCTAAAACTGGACTCACAGGAGAGGTTCAAATCATAGAATGTTAGAGTGTCAGTCCACTTTTACTTAAGACGACATTGTGCCTTTTGCATTAAATTCCGATGCAATTTCTGTGTTTCATCGTCAATAAGAAGGTCCATGGGATACAGAAAACCTGAAGTGAAGCATCGGAATCTAAAACTGGACTCACAGGAAAGGTTCAAATCATAGAATGTTAGAGTGTCAGTCCACTTTTACTTAAGTCGACATTGTGCCTTTTGCATTAAATTCGGATGCAATTTCTGTGTTTCATCGTCAGTAAGATGGTCCAAGGGATACAGTAAACCTGAGGTGAAGCATCGGAATCTAAAACTGGACTCACAGTAGAGGTTCAAATCATAGAAGGTGAGAGGGACAGTCCTCTTGTACATAAGTCGGCATTGTGCCTTTTGTATCAAATTCGGATGCAATTTCTGTGTTTCATCGTCAATAAGAAGGTCCAAGTGATACAGTAAACCTGAAGTGAACCATCGGAATCTATAACTGGTCTCACAGGAGAGGTTCAAATCATAGAATGTTAGAGTGTCAGTCCTCTTTTACTTAAGTCGGCATTGTGCCTTTTGTATTAAATTCGGATGCAATTTCTGTGATTCATCGTCAATAAGAAGGTCCAAGGGATAGAGTAAACCAGAAGTGAAGCATCGGAATCTAAAACTGGACTCATAGGAGAGGTTCAAATCATAGAATGTTAGAGTGTCAGTCCACTTTTACTTAAGTCGACATTGTGCCTTTTGCATTAAATTCGGATGCAATTTCTGTGTTTCATCGTCAGTAAGAAGGTCCAAGGGATACAGTAAACCTGAAGTGAAACATCGGATACTAAAACTCGACTCACAGGAGAGGTTCATATCATAGAAAGTGAGTGTGTCAGTCCTCTTGTACTTATGTCGGCATTGTGCCATTTGTATTAATTTCGGATGCAGTTTCTGTGTTTCATCGTCAATAAGAAGGTGCAACGTATACAGTAATCCTGAAGTGAAGCTTCGGAATCTAACACTCAACTCACAGGAGAGGCACAAATCATGGAAAGTGAGAGTGTAAGTCCTCTTGTAGTTTAGTTGGCATTGTGCCTTTTGTATTAAATTCGGATGCAATATCTGTGTTTCATCGTCAATAAGAAGGTCCAAGGTATACAGTAAACCTGAAGTGAAGCATCGGAATCTAAAACTGGACTCACAGGAGAGGTTCAAATCATAGAATGTTAGAGTCTCAGTCCACTTCTACTTAAGTCGACATTGTGCCTTTTGCATTAAATTCGGATGCAATTTCTGTGTTTCATCGTCAATAAGAAGGTCCAAGGGATACAGTAAACCTGAGGTGAAGCATCTGAATCTAAAACTGGACTCACAGTAGAGGTTCAAATCATAGAAAGTGAGAGTGTCAGTCCTCTTGTACTTAAGTCGGCATTGTGCTTTTTGTATTAAATTCTAATGCAATTTCTGTGTTTCATCGTCAATAAGAAGGTCCAAGTGATACAGTAAACCTGAAGAGAAGCATAGGAAGCTAAAATTGGACTCACAGGAAAGGTTCAAATCATAGAAAGTTAGAGTGTCAGACCTCTTTCACTTAAGTCGGCATTGTGCCATTTGTATTAAATTCCGATGCAATTTCTGTGTTTCATCGTCAATAAGAAGGTGCAAGGTATACAGTAAACCTGAAGTGAAGCATCGGTACATAAAACTGGAATCACAGGAGAGGCTGAAATCATAGAAAGTGAGAGTGTCAGTACTCTTTTACTTTAGTCGGCATTGAGCCTTTTGTATTAAATTCGGATGCAATTTCTGTGTTTCATCGTCAATAAGAAGGTGCAACGTATACAGTAAACCTGAAGTGAAGCATCGGAATCTAATACTGGACTCACAGGAGAGGTTCAAATCATAGTAAGTAAGAGTGTCAGTCCTCTTGCACTTAAGTCGACATTGTGCCTTTTGAATTTAATTCCGATGCAATTTCTGTTTTTCATCGTCAATAAGAAGGTGCAAGGTATACAGTAAACCTGAAGTGAAGCATCGGAATCTAAAACTGGACTCACAGGATAGGTACAAATCATAGAAAATTAGAGTGTCAGTCCTCTTGTACTTAAGTCGGCATTGAGCCTTTTGTATTAAATTCGGATCCAAACCCTGTGTTTCATCGTCAATAAGAAGGACCAAGGGATACAGTAAACCTGAAGTGAAGCATTGGAATCTAAAACTGGACTCATAGGAGCGGTTGAAATAATCGAAAGTGAAGGTGTCAGTCCTCTTGTACTTAAGTCGGCATTGTGCCTTTTGTATTACATTCCGATACAAATTCTGTATTTCATCGTCAATAAGAGGGTGCAAGGTATACAGTAAACCTGAAGTGAAGCATCGGAATCTAACACTCAACTCACAGGAGAGGTTCAAATCATAGAAAGTGAGAGAGTCAGTTCTCTTGTACTTAAGTTGGCATTGTGCTTTTTGTATAAAATTCGGATGCTATTTCTGTGTTTCACCGTCAATAAGAAGGTCCAAGGAATACAGGAAATCTGAAGAGAAGCATCGGAATCTAAAACTGGACTCACAGGAGAAGTTAAAATCATAGATAGTTAGAGTGTCAGACCTCTTGTAGTTAAGTCGGCATTGTGCCTTTTGTATTATATTCGAATGCTATTTCTGTGTTTCATCGTCAATAAAAAGGTCCAAGGCATACAGTAAACCTGAAGTGAAGCATCGGAATCTAAAAGTGGACTCACCGGAGAGGTTCAAACCATAGACAGTTAGAGTGTCAGTCCTCTTGCACTTAAGTCGGCATTGTGCCATTTGGATTAAATTCGGATGCAATTTCTATGTTTCATCGTCAATAAGAAGGTCCAAGGTATACAGGAAACCTGAAGTGAAGCACCGGAATCTAAAACTGGACTTACAGGGGAGGTTCAAATCATAGAAAGTGAGAGTGTCAGTCCTCTTGTACTTAAGTTGGCATTGTGCTTTTTGTATAAAATTCGGATGCTATTTCTGTGTTTCACCGTCAATAAGAAGGTTCAAGGAATACAGCAAATCTGAAGAGAAGCATCGGAATCTAAAACTGGACTCACAGGAGAGGTTCAAATCATAGAAAGTTAGAGTGTCAGTCCTCTTGTACTTAAGTCGGCATTGTGCCTTTTGTATTAAATTCGGATCCAAACTCTTTGTTTCATCGTCAATAAGAAGGTCCAAAGGATACAGTAAACCAGAAGTGAAGCATCGGAATCTAAAACTGGACTCACAGGAGAGGTTCAAATCATAGAAAGTTAGAGTGTCAGTCCTCTTGTACTTAAGTCGGCATTGTGCCTTTTGTATTAAATTCGGATGCAATTTCTATGTTTCATCGTCAATAAGAAGGTCCAAAGGATACAGAAAACCAGAAGTGAAGCATCGGAATCTAAAACTGGACTCACAGGAGAGGTTCAAATCATAGAAAGTTAGAGTGTCAGTCCTCTTGTACTTAAGTCGGCATTGTGCCTTTTGTATTAAATTCCGATACAATTTCTGTATTTCATCGTCAATATGAAGGTGCAAGGTATTCAGCAAACCTGAAGTGAAGCATCGCAATCTAACACTCAACTCACAGGAGAGGTTCAGTTCATAGAAAGTGAGAGTGTCAGTCCTCTTGTACTTATGTTGGCATTGTGCCTTTTGTATTAAATTCGAATTCATTTTCTGTATTTCATCGTCAATACGAAGATCCAAAGGATACAGTAAACCTGACAGGAAACATCGTAATCTAAAACTGGACTCACAGGGGAGGTCCAAATCATAGAAAGTTAGAGTGTCAGTCCTCTGGTACTTAAGTCGGCATTGTACCTTTTGTATTAAATTCGGATGCAATTTCTGTGTTTCATCGTCAATAAGAAGGTCCAAGGGATACAGTAAACCTGAAGTGAAGCATCGGAATCTAAAACAGGACTCGCAGGATAGGTTCAAATAATAGAAAGTTAGAGTGTCAGTCCTCTTTTACTTACGTCGGCATTGTGCCATTTGTATTAAATTCCGATGCAATTTCTGTGTTTCATCGTGAATAAGAAGGTGCAAGGTATACAGTAAACTTGAAGTGAATCATCGGAATCTAAAACTCGACTCACAGGAGAGGTTCAAATCATAGAAAGTGAGAGTGTCAGTCCTCTGGTACTTAAGTCGGCATTGTTCCATTTGTATTTAATTGGGATGCAATTTCTGTGTTTCATCGTCAGTACGTAGGTCCAAGGGATACAGTAAACCTGAAGTGAAGCATCGGATTCTAAAACTGGACTCACAGGAGAGGTTGAAATCGAAGAAATTTAGAGAGTCACTCCTCTTGTACTTAAGTCGGTATTGTGCCTTTTGTATTACATTCGGATGCAATATCTGTGTTTCATCGTCAATAAGAAGGTCCAAGGGATACAGTAAACCTGAAGTGAAGCATCGGTATCTAAAACTGGACTCACAGGAGAGGTTCAAATCATAGAATGTTAGAGTGTCAGTACACTTTTACTTAAGTCGACATTGTGCCTTTTGCATTATATTCGGATGCAATTTCTGTGTTTCATCGTCAGTAAGAAGGTCCAAGGGATACATTAAACCTGAGGTGAAGCATCGGAATCTAAAACTGGACTCACAGTAGAGGTTCAAATCATAGAAGCTGAGAGGGACAGTCCTCTTGTACATAAGTCGGCATTGTGCCTTTTGTAATTATTTCGGATGCAATTTCTGTGTTTCATCGTCAATAAGAAGGTCCAAGTGATACAGTAAACCTGAAGTGAACCATCGGAATCTATAACTGGTCTCACAGGAGAGGTTCAAATCATAGAATGTTAGAGTGTCAGTCCTCTTTTACCTAAGTCGGCATTGTGCCTTTTGTATTAAATTCGGATGCAATTTCTGTGATTCATCGTCAATAAGAAGGTCCAAGGGATACAGTAAACCAGAAGTGAAGCATTGGAATCTAAAACTGGACTCACAGGAGAGGTTCAGATCATAGAAGGTGAGAGGGACAGTCCTCGTGTACATAAGCCGGCATTGTGCCATTTGTATTAAATTCCGATGCAATTTCTGTGTTCCATCGTCAACAAGAAGGTGCAAGGTATACAGTAAACCTGAAGTGAAGCATCGGATACTAAAACTCGACTCACAGGAGAGGTTCATATCATAGAAAGTGAGTGTGTCAGTCCTCTTGTACTTATGTCGGCATTGTGCCATTTGTATTAAATTCGGATGCAGTTTCTGTGTTTCATCGTCAATAAGAAGGTCCAAGGGATACAGTAAACCTGAAGTGAAGCATCGGAATCTAAAACTTCACTCCCAGCAGAGGTCAAATCATAGAAAGTGAGAGTGTCAGTCCTCTTGTACTTAAGTCGGCATTGTGCCATTTGTATTTATTTCGGATGCAGTTTCTGTGTTTCATCGTCAATAAGAAGGTGCAAGGTATACAGTAAGCCTGAAGTGAAGCTTCGGAATCTAACACTCAACTCACAGGAGAGGTACAAATCATAGAAAGTGACAGTGTAAGTCCTCTTGTAGTTTAGTTGGCATTGTGCCTTTTGTATTAAATTCCGTTGCAATTTCTGTGTCTCATCGTCAATAAGAAGGTGCAAGGTATACAGTAAATCTGAAGTGAAGCATCGGAATCTAAAACTAGACTCACAGGAGAGGTTCAAATCATAGAAAGTTAGAGTGTCACTCCTCTTGTACTTAAGTCGGTATTGTGCCCTTTGTATTAAATTCGGATGCAATATCTGTGTTTCACCGTCAATATGAAGGTGCAAGGTATACAGTAAACCTGAAGTGAAGCATCGGAATCTAAAACTGGAATCACAGGAGAGGTTCAAATCATAGAAAGTGAGAGTGTCAGTACTCTTTTACTTTAGTCGGCATTGTGCCTTTTGTATTAAATTCGGATGCAATTTCTGTGTTTCACCGTCAATAAGAAGGTCCAATGGATACAGTAAGTCTGAAGTGAAGCATCGGAATCTAAAACTGGACTCATAGGAGAGGTTCGAATAATCATAAGTGAGAGTGCCAGTCCTCTTGTACTTAAGTCGTCACTGTGCCATTTATATTTTATTCCGATACAATTTTTGTATTTCATCGTCAATAAGAAGGTGTAAGGTATACAGTAAACCTGAAGTGAAGCTTCGGAATCTAACACTCAATTCACAGGAGAGGTACAAATCATAGAAAGTGAGAGTGTAAGTCCTCTTTTAGTTAAGTTGGCATTGTGCCTTTTGCATTAAATTCGGATGCAATATCTGTGTTTCATCGTCAATAAGAAGGTCCAAGGGATACAGTAAACCTGAAGTGAAGCATCAGAATCTTAAACTGGACTCACAGGAATGGTTCAAATCATAGAAAGTGAGAGTGACAGTCCTCTTGTACTTAAGTCGGCATTGTGCCTTTTGTATTAAATTCGGATGCAATTTCTGTTTTTCATCGTCAATAAGAAGGTCCAAGTGATACAGTAAACCTGAAGTGAAGCATCGGAATCTAAAACTGGACTCACAGGGGAGGTTCAAATAATAGAAAGTTAGAGTGTCAGTCCTCTTTTACTTAAGTCGGCATTGTGCCATTTGTATTAATTTCGGATGCAGTTTCTGTGTTTCATCGTCAATAAGAAGGTGCAACGTATACAGTAAACCTGAAGTGAAGCTTCGGAATCTAACACTCAACTCACAGGAGAGGTACAAATCATGGAAAGTGAGAGTGTAAGTCCTCTTGTAGTTTAGTTAGCATTGTGCCTTTTGTATTAAATTCGGATGCAATATCTGTGTTTCATCGTCAATAAGAAGGTCCAAGGTATACAGTAAACCTGAAGTGAAGCATCGGAATCTAAAACTGGACTCACAGGAGAGGTTCAAGTCATAGAATGTTAGAGTGTCAGTCCACTTTTACTTAAGTCGACATTGTGCCTTTTGCATTAAATTCAGATGCAATTTCTGTGTTTCATCGTCAATAAGAAGGTCCAAGGGATACAGTAAACCTGAGGTGAAGCATCTGAAACTAAAACTGGACTCACAGTAGAGGTTCAAATCATAGAAAGTGAGAGTGTCAGTCCTCTTGTACTTAAGTCGGCATTGTGCTTTTTGTATTAAATTCTAATGCAATTTCTGTGTTTCATCGTCAATAAGAAGGTCCAAGTGATACAGTAAACCTGAAGTGAAGCATAGGAAGCTAAAATTGGACTCACAGGAAAGGTTCAAATCATAGAAAGTTAGAGTCTCAGACCTCTTTCACTTAAGTCGGCATTGTGCCATTTGTATTAAATTCCGATGCAATTTCTGTGTTTTATCGTCAATAAGAAGGTGCAAGGTATACAGTAAACCTGAAGTGAAGCATCGGTACATAAAACTGGAATCACAGGAGAGGCTGAAATCATAGAAAGTGAGAGTGTCAGTACTCTTTTACTTTAGTCGGCATTGAGCCTTTTGTATTAAATTCGGATGCAATTTCTGTGTTTCATCGTCAATAAGAAGGTGCAACGTATACAGTAAACCTGAAGTGAAGCATCGGAATCTAATACTGGACTCACAGGAGAGGTTCAAATCATAGAAAGTAAGAGTGTCAGTCCTCTTGCACTTAAGTCGACATTGTGCCTTTTGAATTTAATTCCGATGCAATTTCTGTTTTTCATCGTCAATAAGAAGGTGCAAGGTATACAGTAAACCTGAAGTGAAGCATCGGAATCTAACACTCAACTCACAGGAGAGGTTCAAATCATAGAAAGTGAGAGAGTCAGTTCTCTTGTACTTAAGTTGGCATTGTGCTTTTTGTATAAAATTCGGATGCTATTTCTGTGTTTCACCGTCAATAAGAAGGTCCAAGGAATACAGCAAATCTGAAGTGAAGCATCGGAATCTAAAACTGGACTCACAGGAGAAGTTAAAATCATAGAAAGTTAGAGTGTCAGACCTCTTGTAGTTAAGTCGGCATTGTGCCTTTTGTATTATATTCGGATGCTATTTCTGTGTTTCATCGTCAATAAAAAGGTCCAAGGCATACAGTAAACCTGAAGTGAAGCATCGGAATTTAAAAGTGGACTCACCGGAGAGGTTCAAATCATAGACAGTTAGAGTGTCAGTCCTCTTGCACTTAAGTCGGCATTGTGCCATTTGGATTAAATTCGGATGCAATTTCTATGTTTCATCGTCAATAAGAAGGTCCAAGGTATACAGGAAACCTGAAGTGAAGCACCGGAATCTAAAACTGGACTTACAGGGGAGGTTCAAATCATAGAAAGTGAGAGTGTCAGTCCTCTTGTACTTAAGTTGGCATTGTGCTTTTTGTATAAAATTCGGATGCTATTTCTGTGTTTCACCGTCAATAAGAAGGTCCAAGGAATACAGCAAATCTGAAGAGAAGCATCGGAATCTAAAACTGGACTCACAGGAGAGGTTCAAATCATAGAAAGTGAGAGTGTCGGTTCTCTTGTGCTTAAGTCGGCATTGTGCCATTTGGATTAAATTCGGATGCAATTTCTGTGTTTCATCGTCAATAAGAAGGTCCAAGGAATACAGTAAACGTGAAGTGAAGTATCGGAATCTAAAACTGGACTCACAGGGGAGGTTCAAATCATAGAAAGTTAGAGTGTCAGTCCTCTTGTACTTAAGTCGGCATTGTGCCTTTTGTATTAAATTCGGATCCAAACTCTTTGTTTCATCGTCAATAAGAAGGTCCAAAGGATACAGTAAACCTGAAGTGAAGCATCGGAATCTAAAACTGGACTCACAGGAGAGGTTCAAATCATAGAAAGTTAGAGTGTCAGTCCTCTTGTACTTAAGTCGGCATTGTGCCTTTTGTATTAAATTCCGATACAATTTCTGTATTTCATCGTCAATAAGAAGGTGCAAGGTATTCAGCAAACCTGAAGTGAAGCATCGCAATCTAACACTCAACTCACAGGAGAGGTTCAGTTCATAGAAAGTGAGAGTGTCAGTCCTCTTGTACTTATGTTGGCATTGTGCCTTTTGTATTAAATTCGAATTCATTTTCTGTATTTCATCGTCAATACGAAGATCCAAAGGATACAGTAAACCTGACAGGAAACATCGTAATCTAAAACTGGACTCACAGGGGAGGTCCAAATCATTGAAAGTTAGAGTGTCAGTCTTCTGGGCCCGCATCTCGTGGTCGTGCGGTAGCGTTCTCGCTTCCCACGCCCGGGTTCCCGGGTTCGATTCCCGGCGGGGTCAGGGATTCTCTCTGCCTCGTGATGGCTGGGTGTTGTGTGCTGTCCTTAGGTTAGTTAGGTTTAAGTAGTTCTAAGTTCTAGGGGACTTATGACCACAGCAGTTGAGTCCCATAGTGCTCAGAGCCTTTTTGAACCAGTCTTCTGGTACTTAAGTCGGCATTGTACCTTTTGTATTAAATTCGGATGCAATTTCTGTGTTTCATCGTCAATAAGAAGGTCCAAGGGATACAGTAAACCTGAAGTGAAGCATCGGAATCTAAAACAGGACTCGCAGGATAGGTTCAAATAATAGAAAGTTAGAGTGTCAGTCCTCTTTTACTTAAGTCGGCATTGTGCCATTTGTATTAAATTCCGATGCAATTTCTGTGTTTCATCGTGAATAAGAAGGTGCAAGGTATACAGTAAACTTGAAGTGAATCATCGGAATCTAAAACTCGACTCACAGGAGAGGTTCAAATCATAGAAAGTGAGAGTGTCAGTCCTCTGGTACTTAAGTCGGCATTGTTCCATTTGTATTTAATTGGGATGCAATTTCTGTGTTTCATCGTCAGTACGTAGGTCCAAGGGATACAGTAAACCTGAAGTGAAGCATCGGATTCTAAAACTGGACTCACAGGAGAGGTTGAAATCGAAGAAATTTAGAGAGTCACTCCTCTTGTACTTAAGTCGGTATTCTGCCTTTTGTATTACATTCGGATGCAATATCTGTGTTTCATCGTCAATAAGAAGGTCCAAGGGATACAGTAAACCTGAAGTGAAGCATCGGTATCTAAAACTGGACTCACAGGAGAGGTTCAAATCATAGAATGTTAGAGTGTCAGTACACTTTTACTTAAGTCGACATTGTGCCTTTTGCATTATATTCGGATGCAATTTCTGTGTTTCATCGTCAGTAAGAAGGTCCAAGGGATACATTAAACCTGAGGTGAAGCATCGGAATCTAAAACTGGACTCACAGTAGAGGTTCAAATCATAGAAGCTGAGAGGGACAGTCCTCTTGTACATAAGTCGGCATTGTGCCTTTTGTAATTAATTCGGATGCAATTTCTGTGTTTCATGGTCAATAAGAAGGTCCAAGTGATACAGTAAACCTGAAGTGAACCATCGGAATCTATAACTGGTCTCACAGGAGAGGTTCAAATCATAGAATGTTAGAGTGTCAGTCCTCTTTTACCTAAGTCGGCATTGTGCCTTTTGTATTAAATTCGGATGCAATTTCTGTCATTCATCGTCAATAAGAAGGTCCAAGGGATACAGTAAACCAGAAGTGAAGCATTGGAATCTAAAACTGGACTCACAGGAGAGGTTCAGATCATAGAAGGTGAGAGGGACAGTCCTCGTGTACATAAGTCGGCATTGTGCCATTTGTATTAAATTCCGATGCAATTTCTGTGTTCCATCGTCAACAAGAAGGTGCAAGGTATACAGTAAACCTGAAGTGAAGCATCGGATACTAAAACTCGACTCACAGGAGAGGTTCATATCATAGAAAGTGAGTGTGTCAGTCCTCTTGTACTTAAGTCGGCATTGTGCCATTTGTATTAAATTCGGATGCAGTTTCTGTGTTTCATCGTCAATAAGAAGGTCCAAGGGATACAGTAAACCTGAAGTGAAGCATCGGAATCTAAAACTTCACTCCCAGCAGAGGTCAAATCATAGAAAGTGAGAGTGTCAGTCCTCTTGTACTTAAGTCGGCATTGTGCCATTTGTATTTATTTCGGATGCAGTTTCTGTGTTTCATCGTCAATAAGAAGGTGCAAGGTATACAGTAAATCTGAAGTGAAGCATCGGAATCTAAAACTAGACTCACAGGAGAGGTTCAAATCATAGAAAGTTAGAGTGTCACTCCTCTTGTACTTAAGTCGGTATTGTGCCCTTTGTATTAAATTCGGATGCAATATCTGTGTTTCACCGTCAATATGAAGGTGCAAGGTATACAGTAAACCTGAAGTGAAGCATCGGAATCTAAAACTGGAATCACAGGAGAGGTTCAAATCATAGAAAGTGAGAGTGTCAGTACTCTTTTAATTTAGTCGGCATTGTGCCTTTTGTATTAAATTCGGATGCAATTTCTGTGTTTCACCGTCAATAAGAAGGTCCAATGGATACAGTAAGTCTGAAGTGAAGCATCGGAATCTAAAACTGGACTCATAGGAGAGGTTCGAATAATCATAAGTGAGAGTGCCAATCCTCTTGTACTTAAGTCGTCACTGTGCCATTTATATTTTATTCCGATACAATTTTTGTATTTCATCGTCAATAAGAAGGTGTAAGGTATACAGTAAACCTGAAGTGAAGCTTCGGAATCTAACACTCAATTCACAGGAGAGGTACAAATCATAGAAAGTGAGAGTGTCAGTCCTCTTGTACTTAAGTCGGCATTGTGCCTTTTGTATTAAATTCGGATGCAATTTCTGTTTTTCATCGTCAATAAGAAGGTCCAAGTGATACAGTAAACCTGAAGTGAAGCATCGGAATCTAAAACTGGACTCACAGGGGAGGTTCAAATAATAGAAAGTTAGAGTGTCAGTCCGCTATTACTTAAGTCGGCATTCTGCCATTTGTATTAAATTCGGATGCAATTTCTGTGTTTCATCGTCAATAAGAAGGTGCAAGGTATACAGTAAACCTGAAGTGAAGCATCGGAATCTAAAACTGGAATCACAGGAGAGGTTGAAATCATAGAAAGTGAGAGTGTCAGTACTCTTTTACTTTAGTCGGCATTGTGCCTTTTGTAATAAATTCGGATGCATTTTCTGTGTTTCATCGTCAATACGAAGATCCAAAGGATACAGTAAACATCAAGTGAAGCATTGGAATCTAAAACTGGACTCACAGGAGTGGTTCAAATCATAGAAATTTAGAGTGGGAGTCCTCTTGTACTTAAGTCGGCATTGTGCCTTTTGTATTAAATTCGGATGCATTTTCTGTGTTTCATCGTCAATAAGAAGGACCAAGGGATACAGTAAACCTGAAGTGAAGCATTGGAATCTAAAACTGGACTCATAGGAGCGGTTCAAATAATCGAAAGTGAAGGTGTCAGTCCTCTTGTACTTAAGTCGGCATTGTGCCTTTTGTATTAAATTCCGAAACAAATTCTGTATTTCATCGTCAATAAGAGGGTGCAAGGTATACAGTAAACCTGAAGTGAAGCATCGGAATCTAACACTCAACTCACAGGAGAGGTTCAAATCATAGAAAATTAGAGTGTCAGTCCTCTTGTACTTAAGTCGGCATTGTGCCTTTTGTATTAAATTCGGATCCAAACCCTGTTTTTCATCGTCAATAAGAAGGACCAAGGGATACAGTAAACCTGAAGTGAAGCATTGGAATCTAAAACTGGACTCATAGGAGCGGTTCAAATAATCGAAAGTGAAGGTGTCAGTCCTCTTGTACTTAAGTCGGCATTGTGCCTTTTGTATTAAATTCCGAAACAAATTCTGTATTTCATCGTCAATAAGAGGGTGCAAGGTATACAGTAAACCTGAAGTGAAGCATCGGAATCTAACACTCAACTCACAGGAGAGGTTCAAATCATAGAAAGTGAGAGTGTCAGTTCTCTTGTACTTAAGTTGGCATTGTGCTTTTTGTATTACATTCGGATGCTATTTCTGTGTTTCACCGTCAATAAGACGGTCCAAGGAATACAGTAAATCTGAAGAGAAGCATCGGAATCTAAAACTGGACTCACAGGAGAAGTTAAAATCATAGACAGTTTGAGTGTCAGACCTCTTGTAGTTAAGTCGGCATTGTGCCTTTTGTATTATATTCGGATGCTATTTCTGTGTTCCAATCGTCAATAAGAAGGTCCAAGGGATACAGTAAACCTGAAGTGAAGCATCGGAATCTAAAACAGGACTCGCAGGATAGGTTCACATCATTGAAAATTAGAGTGTCAGTCCTCTTGTACTTAAGTCGGCATTGTGTCTTTTGTATTAATTTCGGATGCAATTTCCGAGTTTCATCGTCAACAAGAAGGTCCAAAGGATACAGTAAACCTGAAGTGAACCATCGGAATCTAAAACTGGACTCACTGGAGAGGTTCAAATCATAGAAAGTTAGAGTGTTAGTCCGCTTGTACTTAAGTCGGGATTGTGCTTTTTGTATTAATTTCGGATGCAATTTCTGTGTTTCATCGTCAGTAAGATGGTCGAAGGGATACAGTAAACCTGAAGTCAAGCATCGGAATCTAAATCTGGACTCACAGGAGAGGTTCAAATTATAGAAAGTTACAGTGTCAGTCCTCTTGCACTTAAGTCGGCATTGTGCCTATTGAATTTAATTGCGATGCCATTTCTGTGTTCCATCGTCAATAAGAAGGTCCAAGGTATACAGTAACCCTGAAGTGAAGCATTGGAATCAAAAACTGGACTCACAGGAGAGGTTCAAATCATAGAAAGTTAGAGTGTCAGTCCTCTTGCTTTTAAGTCGGCATTGTGCCTTTTGTATTAAATTCGGATGCAATTTCTAAGTTTCATCGTCAATAAGAAGGTCCAAGGTATACAGCAAACCTGAAGTGAAGCATGGGAATCTAAAACTGGACTCACTGGAGAGGTTCAAATCATAGAAAGTGAGAGTGTCAGTCCTCTTGTACTTAAGTCGGCATTGTGACATTTGTATTAAATTCGGATGCAATTTGTGTGTTTGATCGTCAATAAGAATGTTTAAGGGATACAGTAAATCTAACAGGAAACATCGTAATCTAAAACTGGACTCACAGGAGAGGTTCAAATCATAGTAAGTTACAGTGTCAGTCCTCTTCTACTTAAGTCGGCATTGTGCCTTTTGAATTTAATTGCGATGCAATTTCTGTGTTCCATCGTCAATAAGAAGGTCCAAAGTATACAGTAAACCTGATGTGAAGCATCGGAATCTAAAACTGGACTAACAGGAGAGGTTCAAATCATAGAAAGTTAGAGTGTCAGTCCTCTTGCACTTAAGTCGGCATTGTGCCATTTGTATTAAATTCGGATGCAATTTCTATGTTTCATCGTCAATAAGAAGGTCCAAGGTATACAGGAAACCTGAAGTGAAGTACCGGAATCTAAAACTGGACTCACAGGAGAGGTTCAAATCATAGAAAGTGAGAGTGTCAGTCCTCTTGTGCTTAAGTCGGCATTGTGCCTTTCGTATTAAATTCGGATGCAATTTCTGTGTTTCATCGTCAATAAGAAGGTCCAAGGGATACAGTAAACATGAAGTGATGTATCGGAATCTAAAACTGGACTCACTGGAGAGGTTCAAATCATAGAAAGTGAGAGTGTCAGTCCTCTTGTACTTAAGTCGGCATTATGCCATTTGTAATAAATCCGGATGCAATGTCTGTGTTTCATCGTCAATAAGAATGTCCAAGGGATACAGTAAACCTGAAGTGAAGCATTGGAATCTAAAACTGGGCTCATAGGAGCGGTTCAAATAATCGAAAGTGAGAGTGTCAGTCCTCTTGTACCTAAGTCGGCATTGTGCCTTTTGTATTGAATTCCGATACAAATTCTGTATTTCATCGTCAATAATAGGGTGCAAGGTATACAGTAAACCTGAAGTGAAGCATCGGAATCTAACACTCAACTCACAGGAGAGGTTCAAATCATAGAAAGTGAGAGTGTCAGTCCTCTTGTACATAAGTTGGCATTGTGCCTTTTGTATTAAATTCGGATGCAATATCTGTGTTTCATCGTCAATAAGAAGGTCGAAGGAATACAGTAAATCTGAAGTGAAGCATCGGAATCTAAAACTGGACTCACAGGAGAAGTTCAAATCATAGAAAGTTAGAGTGTCAGACCTCTTGTACTTAAGTTGGCATTGTGCCTTTTGTATTTAATTCTGATGCTATTTCTGTGTTTCATCGCCAATAAGAAGGTCCAAGGGATACAGTAAACCTGAAGTGAAGCATCGGAATCTAAAACTGGACTCACATGAGAGGTTCAAATCATAGAAAGTTAGAGTGTCAGTCCTCTTGTACTTAAGTCGGCATTGTGCCTTTTGTATTAAATTCGGATCCAAACTCTTTGTTTCATCGTCAATAAGAAGGTCCAAGTGATACAGTAAACCTGAAGTGAAGCATCGGAATCCAAAACTGGACTCACAGGAGAGGTTCAAATCATAGAAAGTTAGAGTGTCAGTCCTCTTGTACTTAAGGCGGCATTGTGCCTTTTGTATTAAATTCCGATACAATCTCTGTATTTCATCGTCAATAAGAAGGTGCAAGGTAGTCAGTAACCCTGAAGTGAAGCATCGCAATCTAACATTCAACTCACAGGAGAGGTTCAATTCATAGAAAGTGAGAGTGTCAGTCCTCTTGTTCTTATGTTGGCATTGTGCCTTTTGTATTAAATTTGGAAGCATTTTCTGTGTTTCATCGTCAATACGAAGATGCAAAGGATACTGTTAACCTGACAGGAAACATCGTAATCTAAAATTGGACTCAAAGGGGAGGTCCAAATCATAGAAAGTTAGAGTGTCAGTCCTCTGGTACTTAAGTCGGCATTGTACATTTTGTATTAAATTCGGATGCAATTTCTGTGTTTCATCGTCAATAAGAAGGTCCAAGGGATACAGTAAACCTGAAGTGAAGCATCGGAATCTAAAACAGGACTCGCAGAATAGGTTCAAATCATAGAAAGTTAGAGTGTCAGTCCGATTGTACTTAAGTCGGGATTGTGCCTTTTGTATTAATTTCGGATGCAATTTCTGTGTTTCATCGTCAATAAGATGGTCGAAGGGATACAGTAAACCTGAAGTGAAGCATCGGAATCTAAATCTGGACTCACAGGAGAGGTTCAAATTATAGAAAGTTACAGTGTCAGTCCTCTTGTACTTAAGTCGGCACTGTGCCTACTGAATTTAATTGCAATGCAATTTCTGTGTTCCATCGTCAATAAGAAGGTCCACGGAATACAGTAACCCTGAAGTGAAGCATTGGAATCTAAAACTGGACTCACAGGAGAGTTTCAAATCATAGAAAGTTAGAGTGTCAGTCCTCTTGCACTTAAG
Source organism: Schistocerca piceifrons (assembly GCF_021461385.2). Lineage (NCBI taxonomy): Eukaryota > Metazoa > Arthropoda > Insecta > Orthoptera > Acrididae > Schistocerca > Schistocerca piceifrons. The sequence goes on from NC_060139.1 coordinate 1,110,671,350, forward strand.
TCGGCATTGTGCCTTTTGTATTAAATTCGGATGCAATTTCTATGTTTCATCGTCAATAAGAAGGTCCAAGGTATACAGGTAACCTGAAGTGAAGCACCGGAATCTAAAACTGGACTTACACGAGAGGTTCAAATCATAGAAAGTTAGAGTGTCAGTCCTCTTGTACTTAAGTCGGTATTGTGCCTTTTGTATTAAATTCGGATCCAAACTCTTTGTTTCATCGTCAATAAGAAGGTCCAAGTGATACAGTAAACCTGAAGTGAAGCATCGGAATCCAAAACTGGACTCACAGGAGAGGTTCAAATCATAGAAAGTTAGAGTGTCAGTCCTCTTGTACTTAAGGCGGCATTATGCCTTTTGTATTAAATTCCGATACAATCTCTGTATTTCATCGTCAATAAGAAGGTGCAAGGTAGTCAGTAACCCTGAAGTGAAGCATCGCAATCTAACATTCAACTCACAGGAGAGGTTCAATTCATAGAAAGTGAGAGTATCAGTCCTCTTGTTCTTATGTTGGCATTGTGCCTTTTGTATTAAATTTGGATGCATTTTCTGTGTTTCATCGTCAATACGAAGATGCAAAGGATACTGTTAACCTGACAGGAAACATCGTAATCTAAAAGTGGACTCAAAGGGGAGGTCCAAATCATAGAAAGTTAGAGTGTCAGTCCTCTGGTACTTAAGTCGGCATTGTACATTTTGTATTAAATTCGGATGCAATTTCTGTGTTTCATCGTCAATAAGAAGGTCCAAGGGATACAGTAAACCTGAAGTGAAGCATCGGAATCTAAAACAGGACTCGCAGAATAGGTTCAAATCATAGAAAGTTAGAGTGTCAGTCCGATTGTACTTAAGTCGGGATTGTGCCTTTTGTATTAATTTCGGATGCAATTTCTGTGTTTCATCGTCAATAAGATGGTCGAAGGGATACAGTAAACCTGAAGTGAAGCATCGGAATCTAAATCTGGACTCACAGGAGAGGTTCAAATTATAGAAAGTTACAGTGTCAGTCCTCTTGTACTTAAGTCGGCACTGTGCCTACTGAATTTAATTGCAATGCAATTTCTGTGTTCCATCGTCAATAAGAAGGTCCACGGAATACAGTAACCCTGAAGTGAAGCATTGGAATCTAAAACTGGACTCACAGGAGAGTTTCAAATCATAGAAAGTTAGAGTGTCAGTCCTCTTGCACTTATGTCGGCATTGTGCCTTTTGTATTAATTTCGGATGCAATTTCTATGTTTCATCGTCAATAAGAAGGTCCAAGGTATACAGGTAACCTGAAGTGAAGCACCGGAATCTAAAACTGGACTTACACGAGAGGTTCAAATCATAGAAAGTGAGAGTGTCAGTCCTCTTGTGCTTAAGTCGGCATTGTGCATTTGTATTAAATTCGGATGCAACTTCTGTGTTTCATCGTCAATAAGAAGGTCCAAGGGATACAGTAAACGTGAAGTGAAGTATCGGAATCTAAAACTGGACTCACAGGGGAGGTTCGAATCATAGAAAGTTAGAGTGTCAGTCCTCTTGTACTTAAGTTGGCATTGTGCCTTTTGTATTATATTCGGATCCAAACTCTTCGTTTCATCGTCAATAAGAACGTCCAAGGGATACAGTAAACCTGAAGTGAAGCATCGGAATCTAAAACTGGTCTCACAGGAGAGGTTCAAATCATAGAAAGTTAGAGTGTCAGTCCTCTTGTACTTAAGTCAACATTGTGCCTTTTGTATTAAATTCCGATACAATTTCTGTATTTCATCGTCAATAAGAGGGTGCAAGGTATTCAGTAAACCTGAAGAGAAGCATCGCAATCTAACACTCAACTCACAGGAAAGGTTCAATTCATAGAAAGTGAGAGTGTCAGACCTCTTGTACTTATGTTGGCATTGTGCCTTTTGTATTAAATTCGGATGCATTTTCTGTGTTTCATCGTCAATACGAAGATCCAAAGGAAACATCGTAATCTAAAACTGGACTCACAGGGGAGGTCCAAATCATTGAAAGTTAGTGTGTCAGTCCTGTGGTACTTAAGTCGGCATTCTACCTTTTGTATTAACATCGGATGCATTTTCTGTGTTTCATCGTCAATACGAAGATCCAAAGGATACAGTAAACCTGACAGGAAACATCGTAATCTAAAACTGGACTCACAGGGGAGGTCCAAATCATTGAAAGTTAGAGTGTCAGACTTCTGGTACTTAAGTCGGCATTGTACCTTTTGTTTTAAATTCGGATGCAATTTCTGTGTTTCATCGTCAATAAGAAGGTCCAAGGGATACAGTAAACCTGATGGAACACAGAAATTGCATCGCAGTTAAATTCAAAAGGCACAATGCCGGCTTAAGTACAAGAGGACTGACACTGTAACTTACTATGATTTGAACCTCTCCTGTGAGTCCAGTTTTAGATTACGATGTTTCCTGTCAGGTTTACTGTATCCCTTAAACCTTCTTATTGACGATCAAACACACAAATCGCATCCGAATTTAATACAAATGTTACAATGCCGACTTAAGTCGGTATTCTACCTTTTGTATTAAATTCGGATGCAATTTCTGTGTTTCATCGTCAATAAGAAGGTCCAAGCGATACAGTAAACCTGAAGTGAAGCATAGGAATCTAATACTGGACTCACAGGAGAGGTTCAAATCATAGAAAGTTAGAGTGTCAGTCCTCTTGCACTTAAGTCGTCATTGTGCCTATTGATTTTAATTCCGATGCAATTTCTGTGTTTCATCGTCAATAAGAAGGTGCAAGGTATACAGTAAACCTGAAGTGAAGCATCGGAATCTAAAACTGGACTCACAGGATAGGTACAAATCATAGAAAGTTAGAGTGTCAGTCCTCTTGTACTTAAGTCGGCATTGTGCCTTTAGTATTAAATTCGGATCCAAACTCTGTGTTTCATCGTCAATAAGAAGGACCAAGGGATACAGTAAACCTGAAGTGAAGCATTGGAATCTAAAACTGGTCTCATAGGAGCGGTTCAAATAATCGAAAGTGAGAGTGTCAGTCCTCTTGTACCTAAGTCGGCATTGTGCCTTTTGTATTAAATTCCGATACAAATTCTGTATTTCATCGTCAATAAGAGGGTGCAAGGTATACAGTAATCCTGAAGTGAAGCATCGGAATCTAACACTCAACTCACAGGAGAGGTTCAAATCATAGAAAGTGAGAGTGTCAGTCCTCTTGTACTTAAGTTGGCATTGTGCCTTTTGTATTAAATTCAGATGCAATTTCTGTGTTTCACCGTCAATAAGAAGGGCCAAGGAATATAGTAAATCTGAAGTGATGCATCGGAATCTAAAACTGGACTCACAGGAGAAGTTCAAATTATAGAAAGTTAGAGTGTCAGACCTCTTGTACTTAAGTCGGCATTGTGCCTTTTGTAGTCAATTCTGATGCTATTTCTGTGTTTCATCGTCAATAAGAAGGCCCAAGGGATACAGTAAACCTGAAGTGAAGCATCGGAATCTAAAACTAGACTCACATGAGAGGTTCAAATCATAGAAAGTTAGAGTGTCAGTCCTCTTGTACTTAAGGTCGGCATTGTGCCTTTTGTATTAAATTCGGATCCAAACTCTTTGTTTCATCGTCAATAAGAAGGTCCAAGCGATACAGTAAACCTGAAGTGAAGCATCGGAATCTAAAAGTGGACTCACAGGAGAGGTTCAAATCATAGAAAGTTAGAGTGTCAGTCCGCTTGTACTTAAGTCGGGATTGTGCCTTTTGTATTAGTTTCAGATGCAATTTCTGTGTTTCATCGTCTATAAGGTGGTCCAAGGGATACAGTAAACCTGAAGTGAAGCATCGGAATCTAAATCTGGACTCACAGGAGAGGTTCAAATTATAGAAAGTTACAGTGTCAGTCCTCTTGTACTTAAGTCGGCACTGTGCCTATTGAATTTAATTGCGATGCAATTTCTGTGTTCCATCGTCAATAAGAAGGTCCACGGTATACAGTAACCCTGAAGTGAAGCATTGGAATCTAAAACTGGACTCACAGGAGAGGTTCAAATCATAGAAAGTTAGAGTGGTCAGTCCTCTTGCACTTAAATCGGCATTGTGGCTTTTGTATTAAATTCGGATGCAATTTCTATGTTTCATCGTCAATAAGAAGGTCCAAGGTATACAGGATACCTGAAGTGAAGCACCGGAATCTAAAACTGGACTCACAGGAGAGGTTAAAATCATAGAAAGTGAGAGCGTCAGTCCTCTTGTACTTAAGTCGGCATTGTGACATTTGTATTAAATTCGGATGCAATTTGTGTGTTTGATCGTCAATAAGAAGGTTTAAGGGATACAGTAAACCTGACAGGAAACATCGTAATCTAAAACTGGGCTCACAGGAGAGGTTCAAATCATAGAAAGTTACAGTGTCAGTCCTCTTGTACTTAAGACGGCATTGTGCCTTTTGAATTAAACTGCGATGCAATTTCTGTGTTCCATCGTCAATAAGAAGGTCCAAGGTATACAGTAAACCTGAAGTGAAGCATCGGAATCTAAAAGTGGACTCATAGGAGAGGTTCAAATCATAGAAAGTTAGAGTGTCAGTCCGCTTGAACTTAAGTCGGCATTGTGCCTTTTCTATTAAATTCGGATCCAATCTCTTTGTTTCATCGTCAATAAGAAGGTCCAAGGGATACAGTAAACCTGAAGTGAAGCATCGGAATCTAAAACTGGACTCACAGGAGAGGTTCAAATCATAGAATGTTAGAGTGTCAGTCCTCTGGTACTTAAGTCGGCATTCTACCTTTTGTATTAAATTCGGATGCAATTTCTGTGTTTCATCGTCAATAAGAAGGTTCAAGGGATACAGTAAATCTGATGTGAAGCATCGGAATCTAAAACTGGACTAACAGGAGAGGTTCAAATCATAGAAAGTTAGAGTGTCAGTCCTCTTGCACTTAAGTCGGCATTGTGCCATTTGTATTAAATTCGGATGCAATTTCTGTGTTTCATCGTCAATACGATGGTCCAAGGGATACAGTAAACCTGAAGTGAAGCATCGGAATCTAAAAGTGGACTCATAGGAGAGGTTCAAATCATAGAAAGTTAGAGTGTCAGTCCGCTTGTACTTAAGTCGGGATTGTGCCTTTTGTATTAATTTCGGATGCAATTTCTATGTTTCATCGTCAATAAAATGGTCGAAGGGATACAGTAAACCTCAAGTGAGGCATCGGAATCTAAATCTGGACTCACAGGAGAGGTTCAAATCATAGAAGGTTAGTGTGTCACTCCTCACGTACTTAAGCCGGTATTCTGACTTTTGTATTAAATTCGGATGTAATTACTGTGCTACATCGTCAATAAGAATGTCCAAGGGATACAGTAAACCTGAAGTGAAGCATGGGAATCTAAAACTGGCCTCACAGGAGAACTTCAAATCAATGAAAGTTAGAATGTCAGTATTCTTGTACTTAAGTCGGCATTGAGCCTTTTGTATTAAATTCGGATGCAATTTCTGTGTTTCATCGCCAATAAGAAGGTGCAGCGTATACAGTAAACCTGAAGTGAAGCATAGGAATCTAATACTGGACTCACAGGAGAGGTTCAAATCATAGAAAGTTAGAGTGTCAGTCCTCTTGCACTTAAGTCGTCATTGTTCCTATTGATTTTAATTCCCGCGGATGCAATTTCTGTGTTTCATCGTCAATAAGAAGGTGCAAGGTATACAGTAAACCTGAAGTGAAGCATCGGAATCTAAAACTGGACTCACAGGATAGGTACAAATCATAGAAAGTTAGAGTGTCAGTCCTCTTGTACTTAAGTCGGCATTGTGCCTTTAGTATTAAATTCGGATCCAAACTCTGTGTTTCATCGTCAATAAGAAGGACCAAGGGATACAGTAAACCTGAAGTGAAGCATTGGAATCTAAAACTGGTCTCATAGGAGCGGTTCAAATAATCGAAAGTGAGAGTGTCAGTCCTCTTGTACCTAAGTCGGCATTGTGCCTTTTGTGATAAATTCCGATACAAATTCTGTATTTCATCGTCAATAAGAGGGTGCAAGGTATACAGTAAACCTGAAGTGAAGCATCGGAATCTAACACTCAACTCACAGGAGAGGTTCAAATCATAGAAAGTGAGAGTGTCAGTCCTCTTGTACTTAAGTTGGCATTGTGCCTTTTGTATTAAATTCAGATGCAATTTCTGTGTTCACCGTCAATAAGAAGGGCCAAGGAATATAGTAAATCTGAAGTGATGCATCGGAGTCTAAAACTGGACTCACAGGAGAAGTTCAAATTATAGAAAGTTAGAGTGTCAGACCTCTTGTACTTAAGTCGGCATTGTGCCTTTTGTAGTCAATTCTGATGCTATTTCTGTGTTTCATCGTCAATAAGAAGGTCCAAGGGATACAGTAAACCTGAAGTGAAGCATCGGAATCTAAAACTAGACTCACATGAGAGGTTCAAATCATAGAAAGTTAGAGTGTCAGTCCTCTTGTACTTAAGTCGGCATTGTGCCTTTTGTATTAAATTCGGATCCAAACTCTTTGTTTCATCGTCAATAAGAAGGTCCAAGGGATACAGTAAACCTGAAGTGAAGCATCGGAATCTAAAACTGGACTCACAGGAGAGGTTCAAATCTTAGAATGTTAGAGTGTCAGTACTCTTGTACTTAAGTCGGCATTGTGCCTTTTGTATTAAATTCCGATACAATTTCTGTTTTTCATCGTCAATAAGAAGGTGCAAGGTATTCAGTGAACCTGAAGTGAAGCATCGCAATCTAACACTCAACTCACAGGAAAGGTTCAATTCATAGAAAGTGAGAGAGTCAGTCCTCTTGTACTTATGTTGGCATTGTGCCTTTTGTATTAAATTTAGATGCATTTTCTGTGTTTCATCGTCAATACGAAGATCCAAAGGATACAGTAAACCTGACAGGAAACATCGTAATCTAAAACTGGACTCACAGGGGAGGTCCAAATCATAGAAAGTTAGAGTGTCAGTCCTCTGGTACTTAAGTCGGCATTGTACCTTTTGTATTAAATACGGATGCAATTTCTGTGTTTCATCGTCAATAAGAAGGGTCCAAGGGATACAGTAAACCTGAAGTGAAGCATCGAATCTAAAAGTGGTCTCACAGGAGAGGTTCAAATCATAGAAAGTTAGAGTGTCAGTCCGCTTGTACTTAAGTCGGGATTGTGCCTTTTGTATTAATTTCGGATGCAATTTCTGTGTTTCATCGTCAATAAGATGGTCGAAGGGATACAGTAAACCTGAGGTGAAGCATCGGAAACTAAATCTGGACTCACAGGAGAGGTTCAAATTATAGAAAGTTACAGTGTCAGTCCTCTTGTACTTAAGTCGGCATTGTGCCTATTGAATTTAATTACGATGGAATTTCTGTGCTCCATCGTCAATAAGAAGGTCCAAGGTATACAGTAAACCTGATGTGAAGCATCGGAATCTAAAACTGGACTAACAGGAGAGGTTCAAATCATAGAAAGTTAGAGTGTCAGTCCTCTTGCACTTAAGTCGGCATTGTGCCATTTGTATTAAATTCGGATGCAATTTCTATGTTTCATCGTCAATAAGAGGGTCCAAGGTATACAGGAAACCTGAAGTGAAGCACCGGAATCTAAAACTGGACTCACAGGAGAGGTTCAAATCATAGAAAGTGAGAGTGTCAGTCCTCTTGTGCTTAAGTCGGCATTATGCCTTTTGTATTAAATTCGGATGCAATTTCTGTGTTTCATCGTCAATAAGAACGTCCAAGGGATACAGTAAACATGAAGTGAAGTATCGGAATCTAAAACTGGACTCACAGGAGAGGTTCAAATCATAGAAAGTGAGAGTGTCAGTCCTCTTGTACTTAAGTCGGCATTATGCCATTTGTAATAAATCCGGATGCAATGTCTGTGTTTCATCGTCAATAAGAATGTCCAAGGGATACAGTAAACCTGAAGTGAAGCATCGGAATCTAAAACTGGACTCACACGAGAGGTTCAAATCATAGAAAGTTAGTGTGTCACTCCTCACGTACATAAGCCGGTATTGTGACTTTTGTATTAAATTTGGATGTAATTACTGTGCTACATCGTCAATAAGAAGGTCAAGGGATACAGTAAACCCGAAGTGAAGCATGGGAATCTAAATCTGGACTCACAGCTGAACTTCAAATCATAGAAAGTTAGAATGTCAGTCCTCTTGTACTTAAGTCGGCATTGAGCCTTTTGTATTAAAATCGAATGCAATTTCTGTGTTTCATCGGAAATAAGAAGGTGCAACGTATACAGTAAACCTGAAGTGAAGCATCGGAATCTAATACTGGACTCACAGGAGAGGTTCAAATCATGGTAAGTTAGAGTGTCTGTCCTCTTGCACTTAAGTCGGCATTGTGCCTATTGAATTTAATTGCGATGCAATTTCTGTGTCCCATCGTCAATAAGAAGGTCCAAGGTATACAGTAACCCGGAAGTGAAGCATTGGAATCAAAAACTGGATTCACAGGAGAGGTTCAAATCATAGAAAGTTAGAGTGTCAGTCCTCTTGCACTTAAGTCGGCATTGTGCCTTTTGTATTAAATTCGGATGCAATTTTCTATGTTTCATCGTCAATAAGAAGGTCCAAGGTATACAGGAAACATGAAGTGAAGCACCAGAATCTAAAACTGGACTCACAGGAGAGGTTCAAATCATAGAAAGTGAGAGTGTCAGTCCTCTTGTACTTAAGTCGGCATTGTGACATTTGAATTAAATTCGGATGCAATTAGTGTGTTTGATCGTCAATAGGAAGGTTTAAGGGATACAGTAAGCCTGACAGGAAAAATCGTAATCTAAAACTGGACTCACATTAGAGGTTCAAATCATAGAAAGTTACAGTGTCAGTCCTCTTGTACTTAAGTCGGCATTGTGCCTTTTGAAATTAATTGCGGTGCAATTTCTGTGTTCCATCGTCAATAAGAAGGTCCAAGGTATACAGTAAACCTGATGTGAAGCATCGGAATCTAAAACTGGACTAACAGGAGAGGTTCAAATCATAGAAAATTAGTGTGTCACTCATCACGTACTTAAGCCGGTATTGTGACTTTTGTATTAAATTCGGATGTAATTACTGTGCTACATCGTCAATAAGAAGGTGCAAAGTATACAGTAAACCTGAAGTGAAGCATCGGAATCTAATACTGGACTCACAGGAGAGGTTCATATCATAGAAAGTAAGAGTGTCAGTCCTCTTGCACTTAAGTCGACATTGTGCCTTTTGAATTTAATTCCGATGCAATTTCTGTTTTTCGTCGTCAATAAGAAGGTGCAAGGTATACGGTAAACCTGAAGTGAAGCATCGGAATCTAAAACTGGACTCACAGGATAGGTACAAATCATAGAAAGTTAGAGTGTCAGTCCTCTTGTACTTAAGTCGGCATTGTGCCTTTAGTATTAATTCGGATCCAAACTCTGTGTTTCATCGTCAATAAGAAGGACCAAGAGATACAGTAAACCTGAAGTGAAGCATTGGAATCTAAAACTGGACTCATAGGAGCGGTTCAAATAATCGAAAGTGAGAGTGTCAGTCCTCTTGTACCTAAGTCGGCATTGTGCCTTTAGTATTAAATTCCGATACAAATTCTGTATTTCATCGTCAATAAGAGGGTGCAAGGTATACAGTAAACCTGAAGTGAAGCATCGGAATCTAACACTCAACTCACAGGAGAGGTTCAAAATCATAGAAAGTGAGAGTGTCAGTCCTCTTGTACTTAAGTTGGCATTTTGCCTTTTGTATTAAATTCGGATGCAATTTCTGTGTTTCCCCGTCAATAAGAAGGTCCAAGAAATACAGTAAATCTGAAGTGAAGCATCGGAATCTAGAACTGGACTCATAGGAGAAATTCAAATTATAGAAAGTTAGAATGTCAGACCTCTTGTACTTAAGTCGGCATTGTGCCTTTTGTATTTATTTCTGATGCTATTTCTGTGTTTCATTGTCAATAAGAAGGTCCAAGGGATACAGTAAACCTGAAGTGAAGCATCGGAATCTAAAACTGGACTCACAGGAGAGGTTCTAATCATAGAAAGTTAGAGTGTCAGTCCTCTTGTACTTAAGTCGGCATTGTGCCTTTTGTATTATATTCCGATACAATTTCTGTATTTCATCGTCAATAAGAAGGTGCAAGGTATTCAGTAAACCTGAAGTGAAGCATCGCAATCTAACACTCAACTCACAGGAGAGGTTCAATTCATAGAAATTGAGCGTCTCAGTCCTCTTGTTCTTATGTTGGCATTGTGCCTTTTGTATTAAAATCGGATGCATTTTCTGTGTTTCATCGTCAATACGAAGATCCAAAGGATACAGTAAACCTGACAGGAAAAATCCTAATCTAAAACTGGACTCACAGGGGAGGTCCAAATCATAGAAAGTTAGAGTGTCAGTCCACTGGTACTTAAGTCGGCATCGTACCTTTTGTATTAAATTCGGATGCAATTTCTGTGTTTCATCGTCAATAAGAAGGTCCAAGCGATACAGTAAACCTGAAGTGAAGCATCGGAATCTAAAACACTACTCGCAGGATAGGTTCAAATCATAGAAAGTTAGAGTGTCAGTCCTCTTGTAGTTAAGTCGGCATTGTGACATTTGTATTAAATTCGGATGCAATTTGTGTGTATGATGGCCAAAAAGAAGGTTTAAGGGATACAGTAAACCTGACAGGAAACATCGTAATCTAAAACTGGGCTCACAGGAGACGTTCAAATCATAGAAAGTTACAGTGTCAGTCCTCTTGTACTTAAGTCGGTATTGTGCCATTTGAATTTAATTGCGATGCAATTTCTGTGTTCCATCGTCAATAAGAAGGTCCAAGGTATACAGTAAACCTGATGTGAAGCTTAGGAATCTAAAACTGGACTAACAGGAGAGGTACAAACCATAGAAAGTTAGAGTGTCAGTCCTCTTGCACTTAAGTCGGCATTGTGCCATTTGTATTAAATTCGGATGCAATTTCTATGTTTCATCGTCAATGAGAAGGTCCAAGGTATACAGGAAACCTGATGTGAAGCACCGGAATCTAAAACTGGACTTACAGGAGAGGTTCAAATCATAGAAAGTGAGAGTGTCAGTCCTATTGTGCTTAAGTCGGCATTGTGCCTTTTGTATTAAATTCGGATGCAATTTCTGTGTTTCATCGTCAATAAGAATGTCCAAGGGATACAGTAAACGTGAAGTGAAGTATCGGAATCTAAAACTGGACTCACAGGGGAGGTTCAAATCATAGAAAGTTAGAGTGTCGTCCCCTTGTACTTAAGTCGGCCTTGTGACTTTTGTATTAAATTCCGATACAATTTCTGTATTTCATCGTCAATAAGCAGGTGCAAGGTATTCAGTAAACCTGAAGTGAAGCATCGCAATCTAACACTCCACTCACAGGAGAGGTTCAATTCATAGAAAGTGAGAGTGTCAGTCCTCTTGTACTTATGTTGGCATTGTGCCTTTTGTATTAAATTCGCATCCAAACTCTTTGTTTCATCGTCAATAAGAAGGTCCAAGGGATACAGTAAACCTGAAGTGAAGCATCGGAATCTAAAACTGGACTCACAGGAGAGGTTCAAATCATAGAAAGTTAGAGTGTCAGTCCTCTTGTACTTAAGCCGGCATTGTGCCTTTTGTATTAAATTCCGATACAAATTCTGTATTTCATCGTCAATAAGAGGGTGCAAGGTATACAGTAAACCTGAAGTGAAGCATCGGAATCTAACACTCAACTCACAGGAGAGGTTCAAATCATAGAAAGTGAGAGTGTCAGTCCTCTTGTACTTAAGTTGGCATTGCGCCTTTTGTATTAAATTCGGATGCAATTTCTGTGTTTCACCGTCAATAAGAAGGGCCAAGGAATATAGTAAATCTGAAGTGATGCATCGGAATCTAAAACTGGACTCACAGGAGAAGTTCAAATCATAGAAAGTTAGAGTGTCAGACCTCTTGTACTTAAGTCGGCATTGTGCCTTTTGTATTTAATTCTGATGCTATTTCTGTGTTTCATCGTCAATAAGAAGGTCCAAGGGATACAGTAAACCTGAAGTGAAGCATCGGAATCTAAAACTAGACTCACATGAGAGGTTCAAATCATAGAAAGTTAGAGTGTCAGTCCTCTTGTACTTAAGTCGGCATTGTGCCTTTTGTATTAAATTCGGATCCAAACTCTTTGTTTCATCGTCAATAAGAAGGTCCAAGGTATACAGGAAACCTGAAGTGAAGCACCGGAATCTAAAACTGGACTCACATGAGAGGTTCAAATCATAGAAAGTGAGAGTGTCAGTCCTCTTGTACTTATGTCGGCATTGTGAATTTTGTATTAAATTCGGATGCAATTTGTGTGTTTGATCGTCAATAAGAAGGTTTAAGGGATACAGTAAACCTGACAGGAAACATCGTAATCTAAAACTGGACTCACAGGAGAGGTTCAAATCATAGAAAGTTACAGTGTCAGTCCTCTTGTACTTAAGTCGGCATTGTGCCTTTTGAATTTAATTGCGATGCAATTTCTGTGTTCCATCGTCAATAAGAAGGTCCAAGGTATACAGTAAACCAGATGTGAAGCATCGGAATCTTAAACTGGACTAACAGGAGAGGTTCAAATCATAGAAAGTTAGAGTGTCAGTCCTCTTGCACTTAAGTCGGCATTGTGCCTTTTGTATTAAATTCGGATGCAATTTCAATGTTTCATCGTCAATAAGAAGGTCCAAGGTATACAGGAAACATGAAGTGAAGCACCGGAATCTAAAACTGGACTCACAGGAGAGGTTCAAATCATAGAAATTATGAGTGTCAGTCCTCTTGTACTTAAGTCGGCATCGTGACATTTGAATTAAATTCGGATGCAATTTGTGTGTTTGATCGTCAATAGGAAGGTTTAAGGGATACAGTAAGCCTGACAGGAAAAATCGTAATCTAAAACTGGACTCACAGGAGAGGTTCAAATCATAGAAAGTTACAGTGTCAGTCCTCTTGTACTTAGGTCGGCATTGTGCCTTTTGAAATTAATTGCGATGCAATTTCTGTGTTCCTTCGTCAATAAGAAGGTCCAAGGTATACAGTAAACCTGATGTGAAGCATCGGAATCTAAAACTGGACTCACAGGAGAGGTTCAAATCATAGAAAGTGAGAGTGTCAGTCCTCTTGTGCTTAAGTCGACATTGTGCCTTTTGTATTAAATTCGGATGCAATTTCTGTGTTTCATCGTCAATAAGAAGGTGCAACGTATACAGTAAACCTGAAGTGAAGCATCGGAATCTAATACTGCACTCACAGGAGAGGTTCAAATCATAGAAAGTAAGAGTGTCAGTCCTCTTGCACTTAAGTCGACATTGTGCCTTTTGAATTTAATTCCGACGCAATTTCTGTTTTTCATCGTCAATAAGAAGGTGCAAGGTATACAGTAAACCTGAAGTGAAGCATCGGAATCTAAACCTGGACTCACAGGATAGGTACAAAGCATAGAAAGTTAGAGTGTCAGTCCTCTTGTACTTAAGTCGGCATTGTGCCTTTAGTATTAAATTCGGATCCAAACTCTGTGTTTCATCGTCAATAAGAAGGACCAAGAGATACAGTAAACCTGAAGTGAAGCATTGGAATCTAAAACTGGACTCATAGGAGCGGTTCAAATAATCGAAAGTGAGAGTGTCAGTCCTCTTGTACCTAAGTCGGCATTGTGCCTTTTGTATTAAATTCCGATACAAATTCTGTATTTCATCGTCATTAAGAGGGTGCAAGGTATACAGTAAACCTGAAGTGAAGCATCGGAATCTAACACTCAACTCACAGGAGAGGTTCAAATCATAGAAAGTGAGAGTGTCAGTCCTCTTGTACTTAAGTTGGCATTTTGCCTTTTGTATTAAATTCGGATGCAATTTCTGTGTTTCACCGTCAATAAGAAGGTCCAAGAAATACAGTAAATCTGAAGTGAAGCATCGGAATCTAAAAGTGGACCCACAGGAGAAGTTCAAATTATAGAAAGTTATAGTGTCAGACCTCTTGTACTTAAGTCGGCATTGTGCCTTTTGTATTTATTTCTGATGCTATTTCTGTGTTTCATTGTCAATAAGAAGGTCCAAGGGATTCAGTAAACCTGAAGTGAAGCATCGGAATCTAAAACTGGACTCACAGGAGAGGTTCTAATCATAGAAAGTTAGAGTGTCAGTAGTCTTGTCCTTAAGTCGGCATTGTGCCTTTTGTATTAAATTCCGATACAATTTCTGTATTTCATCGTCAATAAGAAGGTGCAAGGTATTCAGTAAACCTGAAGTGAAGCATCGCAATCTAACACTCAACTCACAGGAGAGGTTCAATTCATAGAAAGTGAGAGTGACAGTCCTCTTGTTCTTATGTTGGCATTGTGCCTTTTGTATTAAATTCGGATGCATTTTCTGTGTTTCATCGTCAATACGAAGATCCAAAGGATACAGTTAACCTGACAGGAAAAATCGTAATCTAAAACTGGACTCACAGGGGAGGTCCAAATCATAGAAAGTTAGAGTGTCAGTCCTCTGGTACTTAAGTCGGCATTGTACCTTTTGTATTAAATTCGGATGCAATTTCTGTGTTTCATCGTCAATAAGAAGGTTCAAGGGATACAGTAAACCTGAAGTGAATCATCGGAATCTAAAACACTACTCGCAGGATAGGTTCAAATCATAGAAAGTTAGAGTGTCAGTCCTCTTGTACTTAAGTCGGCATTGTGACATTTGTATTAAATTCGGATGCAATTTGTGTGTTTGATCGTCAATAAGAAGGTTTATGGGATACAGTAAACCTGAGAGGAACCATCGTAATCTAAAACTGGGCTCACAGGAGACGTTCAAATCATAGAAAGTTACAGTGTCAGTCCTCTTGTACTTAAGTCGGTATTGTGCCTTTTGAATTTAATTGCGATGCAATATCTGTGTTCCATCGTCAATAAGAAGGTCCAAGGTATACAGTAAACCTGATGTGAAGCTTCGGAATCTAAAACTGGACTAACAGGAGAGGTACAAACCATAGAAAGTTAGAGTGTCAGTCCTCATGCACTTAAGTCGGCATTGTGCCATTTGTATTAAATTCGGATGCAAGTTCTATGTTTCATCGTCAATAAGAAGGTCCAAGGTATACAGGAAACCTGAAGTGAAGCACCGGAATCTAAAACTGGACTTACATTAGAGGTTCAAATCATAGAAAGTGAGAGTGTCAGTCCTCTTGTGCTTAAGTCGGCATTGTGCCTTTTGTATTAAATTCGGATGCAATTTCTGTGTTTCATCGTCAATAAGAAGGTCCAAGGTATACAGTAAACGTGAAGTGAAGTATCGGAATCTAAAACTGGACTCACAGGGGAGGTTCAAGTCATAGAAAGTTAGAGTGTCAGTCCTCTTGTACTTAAGTCGGCATTGTGCCTTTTATATTAAATTCGGATCCAAACTCTTTGTTTCATCATCAATAAGAAGGTCCAAGGGATACAGTAAACCTGAAGTGAAGCATCGGAATCTAAAACTGGACTCACAGGAGAGGTCCAAATCATAGAAAGTTAGAGTGTCAGTCCTCTTGTACTTAAGTCGGCATTGTGCCTTTTGTATTAAATTCCGATACAATTTCTGTATTTCATCGTCAATAAGAAGGTGCAAGGTATTCAGTAAACCTGAAGTGAAGCATCGCAATCTAACACTCAACTCACAGGAGAGGTTCAATTCATAGAAAGTGAGAGTGTCAGTCCTCTTGTACTTATGTTGGCATTGTGCCTTTTGTATTAAATTCGGATGCATTTTCTGTGTTTCATCGTCAATACGAAGATCCAAAGGATACAGTAAACCTGACAGGAAACATCGTAATCTAAAACTGGACTCACAGGGGAGGTCCAAATCATTGAAAGTTAGAATGTCAGTCCTCTCGTACTTAAGTCGGCATTGTACCTTTTGTATTAAATTCGGATGCAATTTCTGTGTTTCATCGTCAATAAGAAGGTCCAAGGGATACATTAAACCTGAAGTGAAGCATCGGAATCTAAACACAGGACTCGCAGGATACGTTCAAATCATTGAAAGTTAGAGTGTCAGTCCGCTTGTACTTAAGTCGGGATTGTGCCTTTTGTATTAATTTCGGATGCAATTTTTTGTGTTTCATCGTCAATAAGATGGTCGAAGGGATACAGTAAACCTGAAGTGAAGCATCGGAATCTAAATCTGGACTCACAGGAGAGGTTCAAATTATAGAAAGTTACAGTGTCAGTCCTCTTGTACTTAAGTCGGCATTGTGCCTATTGAATTTAATTGCGATGCAATTTCTGTGTTCCATCGTCGATAGGAAGGTCCAAGGTATACAGTAACCCTGAAGTGAAGCATTGGAATCAAAAACTGGATTCACAGGAGAGGTTCAAATCATAGAAAGTATGAGTGTCAGTCCTCTTGTACTTAAGTCGGCATCGTGACATTTGAATTAAATTCGGATGCAATTTGTGTGTTTGATCGTCAATAGGAAGGTTTAAGGGATACAGTAAGCCTGACAGGAAAAATCGTAATCTAAAACTGGACTCACAGGAGAGGTTCAAATCATAGAAAGTTACAGTGTCAGTCCTCTTGTACTTAGGTCGGCATTGTGCCTTTTGAAATTAATTGCGATGCAATTTCTGTGTTCCTTCGTCAATAAGAAGGTCCAAGGTATACAGTAAACCTGATGTGAAGCATCGGAATCTAAAACTGGACTCACAGGAGAGGTTCAAATCATAGAAAGTGAGAGTGTCAGTCCTCTTGTGCTTAAGTCGACTTTGTGCCTTTTGTATTAAATTCGGATGCAATTTCTGTGTTTCATCGTCAATAAGAAGGTGCAACGTATACAGTAAACCTGAAGTGAAGCATCGGAATCTAATACTGCACTCACAGGAGAGGTTCAAATCATAGAAAGTAAGAGTGTCAGTCCTCTTGCACTTAAGTCGACATTGTGCCTTTTGAATTTAATTCCGACGCAATTTCTGTTTTTCATCGTCAATAAGAAGGTGCAAGGTATACAGTAAACCTGAAGTGAAGCATCGGAATCTAAACCTGGACTCACAGGATAGGTACAAAGCATTGAAAGTTAGAGTGTCAGTCCTCTTGTACTTAAGTCGGCATTGTGCCTTTAGTATTAAATTCGGATCCAAACTCTGTGTTTCATCGTCAATAAGAAGGACCAAGAGATACAGTAAACCTGAAGTGAAGCATTGGAATCTAAAACTGGACTCATAGGAGCGGTTCAAATAATCGAAAGTGAGAGTGTCAGTCCTATTGTACCTAAGTCGGCATTGTGCCTTTTGTATTAAATTCCGATACAAATTCTGTATTTCATCGTCATTAAGAGGGTGCAAGGTATACAGTAAACCTGAAGTGAAGCATCGGAATCTAACACTCAACTCACAGGAGAGGTTCAAATCATAGAAAGTGAGAGTGTCAGTCCTCTTGTACTTAAGTTGGCATTTTGCCTTTTGTATTAAATTCGGATGCAATTTCTGTGTTTCACCGTCAATAAGAAGGTCCAAGAAATACAGTAAATCTGAAGTGAAGCATCGGAATCTAAAACTGGACCCACAGGAGAAGTTCAAATTATAGAAAGTTATAGTGTCAGACCTCTTGTACTTAAGTCGGCATTGTGCCTTTTGTATTTAATACTGATGCTATTTCTGTGTTTCATTGTCAATAAGAAGGTCCAAGGGATTCAGTAAACCTGAAGTGAAGCATCGGAATCTAAAACTGGACTCACAGGAGAGGTTCTAATCATAGAAAGTTAGAGTGTCAGCAGTCTTGTACTTAAGTCGGCATTGTGCCTTTTGTATTAAATTCCGATACAATTTCTGTATTTCATCGTCAATAAGAAGGTGCAAGGTATTCAGTAAACCTGAAGTGAAGCATCGCAATCTAACACTCAACTCACAGGAGAGGTTCAATTCATAGAAAGTGAGAGTGACAGTCCTCTTGTTCTTATGTTGGCATTGTGCCTTTTGTATTAAATTCGGATGCATTTTCTGTGTTTCATCGTCAATACGAAGATCCAAAGGATACAGTTAACCTGACAGGAAAAATCGTAATCTAAAACTGGACTCACAGGGGAGGTCCAAATCATAGAAAGTTAGAGTGTCAGTCCTCTGGTACTTAAGTCGGCATTGTACCTTTTGTATTAAATTCGGATGCAATTTCTGTGTTTCATCGTCAATAAGAAGGTTCAAGGGATACAGTAAACCTGAAGTGAATCATTGGAATCTAAAACACTACTCGCAGGATAGGTTCAAATCATAGAAAGTTAGAGTGTCAGTCCTCTTGTACTTAAGTCGGCATTGTGACATTTGTATTAAATTCGGATGCAATTTGTGTGTTTGATCGTCAATAAGAAGGTTTATGGGATACAGTAAACCTGAGAGGAAACATCGTAATCTAAAACTGGGCTCACAGGAGACGTTCAAATCATAGAAAGTTACAGTGTCAGTCCTCTTGTACTTAAGTCGGTATTGTGCCTTTTGAATTTAATTGCGATGCAATATCTGTGTTCCATCGTCAATAAGAAGGTCCAAGGTATACAGTAAACCTGATGTGAAGCTTCGGAATCTAAAACTGGACTAACAGGAGAGGTACAAACCATAGAAAGTTAGAGTGTCAGTCCTCATGCACTTAAGTCGGCATTGTGCCATTTGTATTAAATTCGGATGCAAGTTCTATGTTTCATCGTCAATAAGAAGGTCCAAGGTATACAGGAAACCTGAAGTGAAGCACCGGAATCTAAAACTGGACTTACATTAGAGGTTCAAATCATAGAAAGTGAGAGTGTCAGTCCTCTTGTGCTTAAGTCGGCATTGTGCCTTTTGTATTAAATTCGGATGCAATTTCTGTGTTTCATCGTCAATAAGAAGGTCCAAGGTATACAGTAAACGTGAAGTGAAGTATCGGAAACTAAAACTGGACTCACAGGGGAGGTTCAAGTCATAGAAAGTTAGAGTGTCAGTCCTCTTGTACTTAAGTCGGCATTGTGCCTTTTGTATTAAATTCGGATCCAAACTCTTTGTTTCATCGTCAATAAGAAGGTCCAAGGGATACAGTAAACCTGAAGTGAAGCATCGGAATCTAAAACTGGACTCACAGGAGAGGTCCAAATCATAGAAAGTTAGAGTGTCAGTCCTCTTGTACTTAAGTCGGCATTGTGCCTTTTGTATTAAATTCCGATACAATTTCTGTATTTCATCGTCAATAAGAAGGTGCAAGGTATTCAGTAAACCTGAAGTGAAGCATCGCAATCTAACACTCAACTCACAGGAGAGGTTCAATTCATAGAAAGTGAGAGTGTCAGTCCTCTTGTACTTATGTTGGCATTGTGCCTTTTGTATTAAATTCGGATGCATTTTCTGTGTTTCATCGTCAATAAGAAGGTCCAAGGGATACATTAAACCTGAAGTGAAGCATCGGAATCTAAACACAGGACTCGCAGGATACGTTCAAATCATTGAAAGTTAGAGTGTCAGTCCGCTTGTACTTAAGTCGGGATTGTGCCATTTGTATTAATTTCGGATGCAATTTTTTGTGTTTCATCGTCAATAAGATGGTCGAAGGGATACAGTAAACCTGAAGTGAAGCATCGGAATCTAAATCTGGACTCACAGGAGAGGTTCAAATTATAGAAAGTTACAGTGTCAGTCCTCTTGTACTTAAGTCGGCATTGTGCCTATTGAATTTAATTGCGATGCAATTTCTGTGTTCCATCGTCGATAGGAAGGTCCAAGGTATACAGTAACCCTGAAGTGAAGCATTGGAATCAAAAACTGGATTCACAGGAGAGGTTGAAATCATAGAAAGTTACAGTGTCAGTCCTCTTGTACTTAAGTCGGCATTGTGCCTTTTGAATTTAATTGCGATGCAATTTCTGTGTACCATTGTCAATAAGAAGGTCCAAGGTATACAGTAAACCTGATGTGAAGCATCGGAATCTAAAACTGGACTAACAGGAGAGGTTCAAATCATAGAAAGTTAGAGTGTCAGTCCTCTTGCACTTAAGTCGGCATTGTGACATTTGTATTAAATTCGGATGCAATTTCTGTGTTTCATCGCCAATAAGAAGGTCCAAGGTATACAGGAAACCTGAAGTGAAGCACCGGAATCTAAAACTGGATTCACAGGAGAGGTTCAAATCATAGAAAGTGAGAGTGTGAGTCCTCTTGTGCTTAAGTCGGCATTGTGCCGTTTGTATTAAATTCGGATGCAATTCCTGTGTTTCATCGTCAATAAGAAGGTCCAAGGGATACAGTAAACATGAAGTGAAGTATAAGAATCTAAAACTGGACTCACAGGAGAGCTTCAAATCATAGAAAGTGGGAGTGTTAATCCTCGTGTACTTAAGTCGGCATTATGCCATTTGTAATAAATCCGGATGCAATGTCTGTGTTTCATCGTCAATAAGAATGTCCAAGGGATACAGTAAACCTGAAGTGAAGCATCGGAATCTAAAACTGGACTCACACGAGAGGTTCAAATCATAGAAAGTTAGTGTGTCACTCCTCACGTACTTAAGCCGGAATTGTGACTTTTGTATTAAATTCGGATGTAATTACTGTGCTACATCGTCAATAAGAAGGTCCAAGGGATACAGTAAACCTGAAGTGAAGCATGGGAATCTAAAACTGGACTCACAGGAGAACTTCAAATCATAGAAAGTTAGAATGTCAGTCCTCTTGTACTTCAGTCGGCATTGAGCCTTTTGTATTAAATTCGGATGCAATTTCTGTGTTTCATCGTCAATAAGAAGGTGCAACGTATACAGTAAACCTGAAGTGAAGCATCGGAATCTAATAGTGGACTCACAGGAGAGGTTCAAATCATAGAAAGTAAGAGTGTCAGTCCTCTTGCACTTAAGTCGACATTGTGCCTTTTGATTTTAATTCCGATGCAATTTCTGTTTTTCATCGTCAATAAGAAGGTGCAAGGTATACAGTAAACCTGAAGTGAAGCATCGGAATCAAAAACTGGACTCACAGGATAGGTACAAATCATAGACAGTTAGAGTGTCAGTCCTCTTGTACTTAAGTCGGCATTGTGCCTTTAGTATTAAATTCGGATCCAAAGTCTGTGTTTCATCGTCAATAAGAAGGAACAAGAGATACAGTAAACCTGAAGTGAAGCATTGGAATCTAAAACTGCACTCATAGGAGCGGTTCAAATAATCGAAAGTGAGAGTGTCAGTCCTCTTGTACCTAAGTCGGCATTGTGCCTTTTGTATTAAATTCCGATACAAATTCTGTATTTCATCGTCAATAAGAGGGTGCAAGGTATACGGTAAACCTGAAGTGAAGCATCGGAATCTAACACTCAACTCACAGGAGAGGTTCAAATCATAGAAAGTGAGAGTGTCAGTCCCCTTGTACTTAAGTTGGCATTTTGCCTTTTATATTAAATTCGGATGCAATTTCTGTGTTTCACCGTCAATAAGAAGGTCCAAGGAATACAGTAAATCTGAAGCGAAGCATCGGAATCTAAAACTGGACTCACAGGAGAAGTTCAAATTATAGAAAGTTAGAGTGTCAGACCTCTTGTACTTAAGTCGGCATTGTGCCTTTTGTAATTAATTCTGATGCTATTTCTGTGTTTCATTGTCAATAAGAAGGTCCAAGGGATACAGTAAACCTGAAGTGAAGCATCGGAATCTAAAACTGGACTCACAGGAGAGGTTCTAATCATAGAAAGTTAGAGTGTCAGTCCTCTTGTACTTAAGTCGGCATTGTGCCTTTTGTATTAAATTCCGATACAATTTCTGTATTTCATCGTCAATAAGAAGGTGCAAGGTATTCAGTAAACCTGAAGTGAAGCATCGCAATCTGACACTCAACGCACAGGAGAGGTTCAATTCATAGAAAGTGAGAGTGTCAGTCCTCTTGTTCTTATGTTGGATATTGTGCCTTTTGTATTAAATTCGGATGCATTTTCTGTGTTTCATCGTCAATACGAAGATATAAAGGATACAGTAAACCTGACAGGAAAAATCGTAATCTAAAACTGGACTCACAGGGGAGGTCCAAATCATAGAAAGTTGGAGTGTCAGTCCTCTGGTACTTAAGTCGGCATTGTACCTTTTGTATTAAATTCGGATGCAATTTCTGTGTTTCATTGTCAATAAGAGGGTCCAAGGGATACAGTAAACCTGAAGTGAAGCATCGGAATCTAAAACACTACTCGCAGGATAGGTTCAAATCATAAAAAGTTAGAGTGTCAGTCCTCTTGTACTTAAGTCGGCATTGCGACATATGTATTAAATTCGGGTGCAATTTGTGTGTTTGATCGTCAATAAGAAGGTTTAAGGGATACAGTAAACCTGACAGGAAACATCGTAATCTAAAACTGGGCTCACAGGAGACGTTCAAATCATAGAAAGTTACAGTGTCAGTCCTCATGTACTTAAGTCGGTATTGTGAATTTTGAATTTAATTGCGATGCAATTTCTGTGTTCCATCGTCAATAAGAAGGTCCAAGGTATACAGTAAACCTGATGTGAAGCTTCGGAATCTAAAACTGGACTAACAGGAGAGGTACAAACCATAGAAAGTTACAGTGTCAGTCCTCTGGCACTTAAGTCGGCATTGTGCCATTTGTATTAAATTCGGATGCAATTTCTATGTTTCATCGTCAATAAGAAGGTCCAAGGTATACACTAAACCTGAAGTGAAGCACCGGAATCTAAAACTGGACTTACAGGAGAGGTTCAAATCATAGAAAGTTAGAGTGTCAGTCCTCTTGTGCTTAAGTCGGCATTGTGCCTTTTGTATTAAATTCGGATGCAATTTCTGTGTTTCATCGTCAATAAGAAGGTCCAAGGGATACATTAAACCTGAAGTGAAGCATCGGAATCTAAACACAGGACTCGCAGGATACGTTCAAATCATTGAAAGTTAGAGTGTCAGTCCTCTTGTACTTAAGTCGGCATTGTGCCTTTTGTATTAAATTCCGATACAATTTCTGTATTTCATCGTCAATAAGAAGGTGCAAGGTATTCAGTAAACCTGAAGTGAAGCATCGCAATCTAACACTCAACTCACAGGAGAGGTTCAATTCATAGAAAGTGAGAGTGTCAGTCCTCTTGTACTTATGTTGCCATTGTGCCTTTTCTATTAAATTCGGATGCATTTTCTGTGTTTCATCGTTAATACGAAGATCCATAGGATACAGTAAACCTGACAGGAAACATCGTAATCTAAAACTGGACTCACAGGGGAGGTCCAAATTATTGAAAGATAGAGTGTCAGTCCTCTGGTACTTAAGTCGGCATTGTACCTTTTGTATTAAATTCGGATGCAATTTCTGTGTTTCATCGTCAATAAGAAGGTCCAAGGGATACATTAAACCTGAAGTGAAGCATCGGAATCTAAACACAGGACTCGCAGGATACGTTCAAATCATTGAAAGTTAGAGTGTCAGTCCTCTTGTACTTAAGTCGGCATTGTGTCTTTTGTATTAATTTCGGATGCAATTTCTTTGTTTCATCGTCAACAAGAAGGTCCAAAGGATACAGTAAACCTGAAGTGAAGCATCGTAATCTAAAACTGGACCCACTGGAGAGGTTAAAATTATAGAAAGTTAGAGTGTCAGTCCTCTTGTACTTAAGACGGCATTGTGGCTTTTGTATTAAATTCGGATGCAATTTCTGTGTTTCATCGTCAATAAGACGGTCCAAGGGATACAGTAAACCTGAAGTGAAGCATCGGAATCTAAGAGTTGACTCACAGGAGAGATTCAAATCATAGAAAGTTAGAGTGTCAGTCCGCTTGTACTTAAGTCGGGATTGTGGCTTTTGTATTAATTTCGGATGCAATTTCTGTGTTTCATCGTCAATAAGATGGGCGAAAGGGTACAGTAAACCTGAAGTGAAGCATCGGAATCTAAATCTGGACTCACAGGAGAGGTTCAAATTATAGAAAGTTACAGCGTCAGTCCTCTTGTACTTAAGTCGGCATTGTGCCTATTGAATTTAATTGCAATTCAATTTCTGTGTTCCATCGTCAATAAGAAGGTCCAAGGAATACAGTAACCCTGAAGTGAAGCAATGGAATCAAAAACTGGACTCACAGGAGAGGTTCAAATCAAAGAAAGTGAGAGTGTGAGTCCTCTTGTGCTTATGTCGGCATTGTCCCTTTTGTATTAAATTCGGATGCAATTTCTGTGTTTCGTCGTCAATAAGAAGGTCCAAGGGATACTGTAAACATGAAGTGAAGTATCGGAATCTAAAACTGGATTCACAGGAGAGGTTCAAATCATAGAAAGTGAGAGTGTCAGTCCTCTTGTACTTAAGTCCGCATTATGCCATTTGTAATAAATCCGGATTCGATGTCTGTGTTTCATCGTTAATAAGAATGTCCAAGGGATACAGTAAACCTGAAGTGAAGCATCGGAATCTAAAACTGGACTCACAGGAGAGGTTCAAATCATAGAAAGTTAGAGTGTCAGTCTGCTTGTACTTAAGTCGGGATTGTGCCTTTTGTATTAATTTCGGATGCAATTTCTGTGTTTCATCGTCAATAAGATGGTCGAAGGGATACAGTAAACCTGAAGTGAAGCATCGGAATCTAAATCTGGACTCACAGGAGAGGTTCAAATTATAGAAAGTTACAGTGTCAGCCCCTTGTACTTAAGTCGGCATTGTGCCTATTGAATTTAATTGCGATGCAATTTCTGTGTTCCATCGTCAGTAAGTAGGTCCAAGGTATACAGTAAACCTGAAGTGAAGCATTGGAATCAAAAACTGGACACACAGGAGAGGTTCAAATCATAGAAAGTTAGAGTGTCAGTCCTCTTGCACTTAAGTCGGCATTGTGCCTTTTGTATTAAATTCGGATGCAATTTCTATGTTTCATCGTCAATAAGAAGGTCCAAGGTATACAGGAAACCTGAAGTGAAGCACCGGAATCTAAAACTGGACTCACAGGATAGGTTCAAATCATAGAATGTGAGAGTGTCAGTCCTCTTGTACTTAAGTCGGCATTGTGACATTTGTATTAAATTCGGATGCAATTTGTGTGTTTGATCGTCAATAAGAAGGTTTAAGGGATACAGTAAACCTGACAGGAAACATCGTAATCTAAAACTGGACTCACAGGAGAGGTTCAAATCATAAAAAGTTACAGTGTCAGTCCTCTTGTACTTAAGTCGGCATTGTGCCTTTTGAATTTAATTGCGATGCAATTTCTGTGTTCCATCGTCAATAAGAAGGTCCAAGGTATACAGTAAACCTGATGTGAAGCATCGGAATCTAAAACTGGACTAACAGGAGAGGTTCAAATCATAGGAAGTTAGAGTGTCAGTCCTCTTGCACTTAAGTCGGCATTGTGCCATTTGTATTAAATTCGGATGCAATTTCTATGTTTCATCGTCAATAAGAAGATCCAAGGTACACAGGAAACCTGAAGTGAAGCACCGGTATCTAAAACTGGACTCACAGGAGAGGTTCAAATCATAGAAAGTGAGAGTGTCAGTCCTCTTGTGCTTAAGTCGGCATTGTGCCTTTTGTATTAAATTCGGATGCAAAATCTGTGTTTCATCGTCAATACGAAGGTCCAAGGGATACAGTAAACATGAAGTGAAGTATCGGAATCTAAAACTGGACTCACAGGAGAGGTTCAAATCATAGAAAGTGAGAGTGTCAGTCCTCTTGTACTTAAGACCGCAATATGCCATTTGTAATAAATCCGGATGCAATGTCTGTGTTTCATCGTCAATAAGAATGTCCAAGGGATACAGTAAACCTGAAGTGAAGCATCGGAAATCTAAAACTGGACTCACACGAGAGGTTCAAATCATATAAAGTTAGTGTGTCACTCCTCACGTACTTAAGCCGGTATTGTGACTTTTGTATTAAATTCGGATGTAATTACTGTGCTACATCGTCAATAGGAAGGTCCAAGGGATACAGTAAACCTGAAGTGAAGCATAAGAATCTAAAACTGGACTCACAGGAGAACTTCAAATCATAGAAAGTTAGAATGTCAGTCCTCTTGTACTTAAGTCGGCATTGAGCTTTTTGTATTAAATTCGGATGCAATTTCTGTGTTTCATCGTCAATAAGAAGGTGCAAGGTATACAGTAAACCTGAAGTGAAGCATCGGAATCTAAAACTGGACTCACGGGAGAGGTTCAAATCATAGAATGTGAAAGTGTCAATCCTCCTTTACTTAAGTCAACATTGTGCCTTTTATATTATATTCGGATGCAATTTCTGTGTTTCATCGTCAATGAGAAGGTCCAAGGGATACAGTAAACCTCAAGTGAAGCTTTGGAATCTTATATTGGACTCACTGGGGTGGTTCAAATCATAGAAAGTTAGAGTGTCAGTCCTCTTGTACTTAAGTCAGCATTGTGACTTTTGTATTAAATTCGGATGCAATGTCTGTGTTTGATCGTCAATAAGAAGGTCCAAGGGATACAGTACACCTGACAGGAAACATCGTAATCTAAAACTGGACTCACAGGAGAGGTTCAAATCATAGATAGTTACAGTGTCAGTCCTCTTGTACTTAAGTCGGCATTATGCCTTTTGAATTTAATTGCGATGCAATTTCTGTGTTCCATCGTCAATAAGAAGGTCCCAGGGATACAGTAAACCTGAAGTGAAGCATCGGAATCTAAAACTGGAATCACACGAGAGGTTCAAATCATAGAAAGTTAGTGTGTCACTCCTCACGTACTTAAGCCGGTAATGTGACTTTTGTATTCAATTCGGATGTAATTACTGTGTTTCATCGTCAATAAGAAGGTCCAAGGGATACAGTAAACCTGAAGTGAAGCAGCGGAATCTAAAACTGGACTCACAGGAGAAGTTCAAATCATAGAAAGTTAGAATGTCAGTCCTCTTGTACTTAAGTCGGCATTGTGCCTTTTGTATTAAATTCGGATCCAAACTCTGTGTTTCATCGTCAATAAGAAGGTCCAAGGGATACAGTAAACCTGAAGTGAAGCATCGGAATCTAAAACTGGAATCGCAGGATAGGTTCAAATCATAGTAAGTTTGAGTGTCAATCCTCTTGTACTTATGTTGGCATTGTGCCTTTTGTATTAAATTCGGATGCATTGTCTGTGTTTCATCGTCAATACGAAGATCCAAAGGATACAGTAAACCTGACAGGAAACATCGTAATCTAAAACTGGACTCACAGGGGTGGTCCAAATCATAGAAAGTTAGAGTGTCAGTCCTCTGGTACTTAAGTCGGCATTGTACCTTTTGTATTACATTCGGATGCAATTTCTGTGTTTCATCGTCAATAAGAAGGTCCAAGGGATACAGTAAACCTGAAGTAAAGCATCGGAATCTAAAACTGAACTCGCAGGATAGGTTCAAATGATGAAAGTTAGAGTGTCAGTCCTCTTGTACTTAAGTCGGCATTGTGCCTTTAGTATTAAATACGGATCCAAACTCTGTGTTTCATCGTCAATAAGAAGGACCAAGAGATACAGTAAACCTGAAGTGAAGCATCGGAATCTAACACTCAACTCACAGGAGAGGTTCAAATCATAGAAAGTGAGAGTGTCAGTCCTCTTGTACTTAAGTTGGCATTGTGCCTTTTGTATTAAATTCAGATGCAATTTCTGTGTTTCACCGTCAGCAAGAAGGTCCAAGGCATACAGTAAATCTGAAGTGAAGCATCGGAATCTAAAACGGGACTCACAGGAGAAGTTCAAATCATAGAAAGTTAGAGTGTCAGACCTCTTGTACTTAAGTCGGCATTGTGCCTTTTGTATTAAATTCGGATGCTATTTCTGTGTTTCATCGTCAATAAGAAGGTCCAAGGGATACAGTAATCCTGAAGTGAAGCATCGGAATCTAAAACTGGACTCACAGGAGAGGTACAAATCATAGAAAGTTAGAGTGTAAGTCCTCTTGTACTTAAGTCGGCATTGTGCCTTTTGTATTAAATTCGGATGCAATTTCTGTGTTTCATCGTCAATAAGATGGTCCTAGGGATACAGTAAACCTTAAGTGAAGCATCGGAATCTGAAAGTGGACTCACAGGAGTGGTTCAAATCAGTGAAAGTTAGAGTGTCAGTCTGCTTGTACTTAAGTCGGGACTGTGCCGTTTGTATTAATTTCGGATGCAATTTCTGTGTTTCATCGTCAATAAGATGGTCCAAGGGATACAGTAAACCTGAAGTGAAGCATCGGAATCTAAATCTGGACTCACAGGAGAGGTTCAAATTATAGAAAGTTACAGTGTCAGTCCTCTTGTACTTAAGTCGGCATTGTGCTTATTGAATTTAATTGCGATGCAATTTCTGTGTTCCATCGTCAATAAGAAGGTCCAAGGTATACAGTAACCCTGAAGTGAAGCATTGGAATCTAAAACTGGACTCACAGGAGAGGTTCAAATCATAGAAAGTTAGAGTGTAAGTCCTCTTGCACTTAAGTCGGCATTGTGACTTTTGTACTACATTCGGATGCAATTTCTATGTTTCATCGTCAATAAGATGGTAGAAGGGATACAGTAAACCTGGAGTGTAGCATCGGAATCTAAAACTGGACTCACAGGAGAGGTTCAAATCATAGAAAGTTACAGTGTCAGTCTTCTTCTACTTAAGTCGGCATTGTGCCTTTTGTATTAAATTCCGATACAATTTCTGTATTTCATCGTCAATAAGAAGGTGCAAGGTATTCAGTAAACCTGAAGTGAAGCATCGCAATCTAACACTCAACTCACAGGAGAGGTTCAATTCATAGAAATTGAGAGTGTCAGTCCTCTTGTTCTTATGTTGGCATTGTGCCTTTTGTATTAAATTCGGATGCATTTTCTGTGTTTCATCGTCAATACGAAGATCCAAAGGATACAGTAAACCTGACAGGAAAAATCGTAATCTAAAACTGGACTCACAGGGGAGGTCCAAATCATAGAAAATAAGAGTGTCAGTCCTCTGGTACTTAAGTCGGCATTGTACCTTTTGTATTACATTCGGATGCAATTTCTGTGTTTCATCGTCAATAAGAAGGTCCAAGGGATACAGTAAACCTGAAGTGAAGCATCGGAAACCAAAACACTACTCGCAGGATAGGTTCAAATCATAGAATGTTAGAGTGTCAGTCCTCTTGTACTTAAGTCGGCATTGTGACATTTGTATTAAATTCGGATGCAATTTGTGTGTTTGATCGCCAATAAGAAGGTTTAAGGGATACAGTAAACCTGACAGGAAACATCGTAATCTAAAACTGGGCTCACAGGAGACGTTCAAATCATAGAAAGTTACAGTGTCAGTCCTCTTGTACTTAAGTCGATTTTGTGACATTTGAATTTAATTGCGATGCAATTTCTGTGTTCCATCGTCAATAAGAAGGTCCAAGGTATACAGTAAACCTGATGTGAAGCTTCGGAATCTAAAACTGGACTAACAGGAGAGGTACAAACCATAGAAAGTTAGAGTGTCAGTCCTCTTGCACTTAAGTCGGCATTGTGCCATTTGTATTAAATTCGGATGCAATTTCTATGTTTCATCGTCAATAAGAAGGTCCAAGGTATACAGGAAACCTGAAGTGAAGCACCGGAATCTAAAACTGGACTTACAGGAGAGGTTCAAATCATAGAAAGTGAGAGTGTCAGTCCTCTTGTGCTTAGGTCGGCATTGTGCCTTTTGTATTAAATTCGGATGCAATTTCTGTGTTTCATCGTCAATAAAAAGGTCCAAGGGATACAGTAAACGTGAAGTGAAGTATCGGAATCTAAAACTGGACTCACAGGGGAGGTTCAAATCATAGAAAGTTAGAGTGTCGTCCCCTTGTACTTAAGTCGGCATTGTGCCTTTTGTATTAAATTCGGATCCAAACTCTTTGTTTCATCGTCAATAAGAAGGTAAAAGGGATACAGTAAACCTGAAGTGAAGCATCGGAATCTAAAACTGGACTCACAGGAGAAGTTCAAATCATAGAAAGTTAGAGTGTCACACCTCTTGTACTTAAGTCGGCATTGTGCCTTTTGTATTTATTTCTGATGCTATTTCTGTGTTTCATCGTCAATAAGAAGGTCCAAGGGATACAGTAAACCTGAAGTGAAGCATCGGAATCTAAAACTAGACTCACATGAGAGGTTCAAATCATAGAAAGTTAGAGTGTCAGTCCTCTTGTACTTAAGTCGGCATTGTGCCTTTTGTATTAAATTCGGATGCAATTTCTCTGTTTCATCGTCAATAAGATGGTCGAAGGGATACAGTAAACCTGAAGTGAAGCATCGGAATCTAAATCTGGACTCACAGGAGAGGTTCAAGTTATAGAAAGTTACAGTGTCAGTCCTCTTGTACTTAAGTCGGCATTGTGCCTATTGAATTTAATTGCGATGCAATTTCTGTGCTCCATCGTCAATAAGAAGGTCCAAGGTATACAGTAACCCTGAAGTGAAGCATTGGAATCAAAAACTGGACTCACAGGAGAGGTTCAAATCATAGAAAGTTAGAGTGTCAGTCCTCTTGCACTTAAGTCGGCATTGTGCCTTTTGTATTAAATTCGGATGCAATTTCTATGTTTCATCGTCAATAAGAAGGTCCAAGGCATACAGGAAACCTGAAGTGAAGCACCGGAATCTAAAACTGGACTCACAGGAGAGGTTCAAATCATAGAAAGTGAGAGTGTCAGTCCTCTTGTACTTATGTCGGCATTGTGACATTTGTATTAAATTCGGATGCAATTTGTGTGTTTGATCGTCAATAAGAAGGTTTAAGGGATACAGTAAACGTGACAGGAAACATCGTAATCTAAAACTGGACTCACAGGAGAGGTTCAAATCATAGAAAGTTACAGTGTCAGTTCTCTTGTACTTAAGTCGGCATTGTGCCTTTTGAATTTAATTGCGATGCAATTTCTGTGTTCCATCGTCAATAAGAAGGTCCAAGGTATACAGTAAACCAGATGTGAAGCATCGGAATCTAAAACTGGACTAACAGGAGAGGTTCAAATCATAGAAAGTTAGAGTGTCAGTCCTCTTGCACTTAAGTCGGCATTGTGCCTTTTGTATTAAATTCGGATGCAATTTCTATGTTTCATCGTCAATAAGAAGGTCCAAGGTATACAGGAAACATGAAGTGAAGCACCGGAATCTAAAACTTGACTCACAGGAGAGGTTCAAATCATAGAAAGTGAGAGTGTCAGTCCTCTTGTACTTAAGTCGGCATTGTGACATTTGAATTAAATTCGGATGCAATTTGTGTGTTTGATCGTCAATAGGAAGGTTTAAGGGATACAGTAAGCCTGACAGGAAAAATCGTAATCTAAAACTGGACTCACAGGAGAGGTTCAAATCATAGAAAGTTACAGTGTCAGTCCTCTTGTACTTAAGTCGGCATTGTGCCTTTTGAATTTAATTGCGATGCAATTTCTGTGTTCCATCGTCAATAAGAAGGTCCAAGGTATACAGTAAACCTGATGTGAAGCATCGGAATCTAAAACTGGACTCACAGGAGAGGTTCAAATCATAGAAAGTGAGAGTGTCAGTCCTCTTGTGCTTAAGTCGGCATTGTGCCTTTTGTATTAAATTCGGATGCAATTCCTGTGTTTCATCGTCAATAAGAAGGTCCAAGGGATACAGTAAACATGAAGTGAAGTATCGGAATCTAAAACTGGACTCACAGGAGAGGTTCAAATCATAGAAAGTGGGAGTGTCAATCCTCGTGTACTTATGTCGGCATTATGCCATTTGTAATAAACCCGGATGCAATGTCTGTGTTTCATCGTCAATAAGAATGTCCAAGGGATACAGTAAACCTGAAGTGAAGCATCGGAATCTAAAACTGGACTCACACGAGAGGTTCAAATCATAGAAAGTTAGTGTGTCACTCCTCACGTACTTATGCCGGTATTGTGACTTTTGTATTAAATTCGGATGTAATTACTGTGCTACATCGTCAATAAGAAGGTCCAAGGGATACAGTAAACCTGAAGTGAAGCATGGGAATCTAAAACTGGACTCACAGGAGAACTTCAAATCATAGAAAGTTAGAATGTCAGTCCTCTTGTACTTAAGTCGGCATTGAGCCTTTTGTATTAAATTCGGATGAAATTTCTGTGTTTCATCGTCAATAAGAAGGTGCAACGTATACAGTAAACCTGAAGTGAAGCATCGGAATCTAATACTGCACTCACAGGAGAGGTTCAAATCATAGAAAGTAAGAGTGTCAGTCCTCTTGCACTTAAGTCGACATTGTGCCTTTTGAATTTAATTCCGACGCAATTTCTGTTTTTCATCGTCAATAAGAAGGTGCAAGGTATACAGTAAACCTGAAGTGAAGCATCGGAATCTAAAACTGGACTCACAGGATAGGTACAAAGCATAGAAAGTTAGAGTGTCAGTCCTCTTGTACTTAAGTCGGCATTGTGCCTTTAGTATTAAATTCGGATCCAAACTCTGTGTTTCATCGTCAATAAGAAGGACCAAGAGATACAGTAAACCTGAAGTGAAGCATTGCAATCTAAAACTGGACTCATAGGAGCGGTTCAAATAATCGAAAGTGAGAGTGTCAGTCCTCTTGTACCTAAGTCGGCATTGTGCCTTTTGTATTAAATTCCGATACAATTTCTGTATTTCATCGTCAATAAGAAGGTGCAAGGTATTCAGTAAACCTGAAGTGAAGCATCGCAATCTAACACTCAACTCACAGGAGAGGTTCAATTCATAGAAAGTGAGAGTGTCAGTCCTCTTGTTCTTATGTTGGCATTGTGCCTTTTGTATTAAATTCGGATGCATTTTCTGTGTTTCATCGTCAATACGAAGATACAAAGGATACAGTAAACCTGACAGGAAAAATCGTAATCTAAAACTGGACTCACAGGGGAGGTCCAAATCATAGAAGGTTAGAGTGTCAGTCCTCTGGTACTTAAGTCGGCATTGTACCTTTTGTATTAAATTCGGATGCAATTTCTGTGTTTCATCGTCAATAAGAAGGTCCAAGGGATACAGTAAACCTGAAGTGAAGCATCGGAATCTAAAACACTACTCGCAGGATAGGTTCAAATCATAGAACGTTAGAGTGTCAGTCCTCTTGTACTTAAGTCGGCATTGTGACATTTGTATTAAATTCGGATGCAATTTGTGTGTTTGATCGTCAATAAGAAGGTTTAAGGGATACAGTAAACCTGAGAGGAAACATCGTAATCTAAAACTGGGCTCACAGGAGACGTTCAAATCATAGAAAGTTACAGTGTCAGTCCTCTTGTACTTAAGTCGGTATTGTGAATTTTGAATTTAATTGCGATGCAATATCTGTGTTCCATCTTCAATAAGAAGGTCCAACGTATACAGTAAACCAGATGTGAAGCATCGGAATCTAAAACTGGACTAACAGGAGAGGTTCAAATCATAGAAAGTTAGAGTGTCAGTCCTCTTGCACTTAAGACGGCATTGTGCCTTTTGTATTAAATTCGGATGCAATTTCTATGTTTCATCGTCAATAAGAAGGTCAAGGTATACAGTAAACCTGAAGTGAAGCATTGGAATCAAAAACTGGACTCACAGGAGAGGTTCAAATCATAGAAAGTTAGAGTGTCAGTCCTCTTGCACTTAAGTCGGCATTGTGCCTTTTGTATTAAATTCGGATGCAATTTCTATGTTTCATCGTCAATAAGAAGGTCCAAGGTATACAGGAAACCTGAAGTGAAGCACCGGAATCTAAAACTGGACTCACAGGAGAGGTTCAAATCATAGAAAGTGAGAGTGTCAGTCCTCTTGTACTTATGTCGGCATTGTGACATTTGTATTAAATTCGGATGCAATTTGTGTGTTTGATCGTCAATAAGAAGGTTTAAGGGATACAGTAAACGTGACAGGAAACATCGTGATCTAAAACTGGACTCACAGGAGAGGTTCAAATCATAGAAAGTTACAGTGGCAGTCCTCTTGTACTTAAGTCAGCATTGTGCCTTTTGAATTTAATTGCGATGCAATTTCTGTGTTCCATCGTCAATAAGCAGGTCCAACGTATACAGTAAACCAGATGTGAAGCATCGGAATCTAAAACTGGACTAACAGGAGAGGTTCAAATCATAGAGAGTTAGAGTGTCAGTCCTCTTGCACTTAAGACGGCATTGTGCCTTTTGTATTAAATTCGGATGCAATTTCTATGTTTCATCGTCAATAAGAAGGTCCAAGGTATACAGGAAACATGATGTGAAGCACCGGAATCTAAAACTGGACTCACAATAGAGGTTCAAATCATAGAAAGTGAGAGTGTCAGTCCTCTTGTACTTAAGTCGGCATTGTGACATTTGAATTAAATTCGGATGCAATTTGTGTGTTTGATCGTCAATAGGAAGGTTTAAGGGATACAGTAAGCCTGACAGGAAAAATCGTAATCTAAAACTGGACTCACAGGAGAGGTTCAAATCATAGAAAGTTACAGTGTCAGTCCACTTGTACTTAAGTCGGCATTGTGCCTTTTGAATATAATTGCGATGCAATTTCTGTGTTCCATCGTCAATAAGAAGGTCCAAGGTATACAGTAAACCTGATGTGAAGCATCGGAATCTAAAACTGGACTCACAGGAGAGGTTCAAATCATAGAAAGTGAGAGTGTCAGTCCTCTTGTGCTTAAGTCGGCATTGTGCCTTTTGTATTAAATTCGGATGCAATTCCTGTGTTTCATCGTCAATAAGAAGGTCCAAGGGATACAGTAAACATGAAGTGAAGTATCGGAATCTAAAACTGGACTCACAGGAGAGGTTCAAATCATAGAAAGTGGGAGTGTCAATCCTCGTGTACTTAAGTCGGCATTATGCCATTTGTAATAAACCCGGATGCAATGTCTGTGTTTCATCGTCAATAAGAATGTCCAAGGGATACAGTAAACCTGAAGTGAAGCATCGGAATCTAAAACTGGACTCACACGAGAGGTTCAAATCATAGAAAGTTAGTGTGTCACTCCTCACGTACTTATGCCGGTATTGTGACTTTTGTATTAAATTCGGATATATTACTGTGCTACATCGTCAATAAGAAGGTCCAAGGGATACAGTAAACCTGAAGTGAAGCATGGGAATCTAAAACTGGACTCACAGGAGAACTTCAAATCATAGAAAGTTAGAATGTCAGTCCTCTTGTACTTAAGTCGGCATTGAGCCTTTTGTATTAAATTCGGATGCAATTTCTGTGTTTCATCGTCAATAAGAAGGTGCAACGTATACAGTAAACCTGAAGTGAAGCATCGGAATCTAATACTGCACTCACAGGAGAGGTTCAAATCATAGAAAGTAAGAGTGTCAGTCCTCTTGCACTTAAGTCGACATTGTGCCTTTTGAATTTAATTCCGACGCAATTTCTGTTTTTCATCGTCAATAAGAAGGTGCAAAGTATACAGTAAACCTGAAGTGAAGCATGGGAATCTAAAACTGGACTCACAGGAGAACTTCAAATCATAGAAAGTTAGAGTGTCAGTCCTCTTGTACTTAAGTCGGCATTGTGCCTTTAGAATTAAATTCGGATCCAAACTCTGTGTTTCATCGTCTATAAGAAGGACCAAGAGATACAGTAAACCTGAAGTGAAGCATTGCAATCTAAAACTGGACTCATAGGAGCGGTTCAAATAATCGAAAGTGAGAGTGTCAGTCCTCTTGTACCTAAGTCGGCATTGTGCCTTTTGTATTAAATTCCGATACAATTTCTGTATTTCATCGTCAATAAGAAGGTGCAAGGTATTCAGTAAACCTGAAGTGAAGCATCGCAATCTAACACTCAACTCACAGTAGAGGTTCAATTCATAGAAAGTGAGAGTGTCAGTCCTCTTGTTCTTATGTTGGCATTGTGCCTTTTGTATTAAATTCGGATGCATTTTCTGTGTTTCATCGTCAATACGAAGATCCAAAGGATACAGTAAACCTGACAGGAAAAATCGTAATCTAAAACTGGACTCACAGGGGAGGTCCAAATCATAGAAAGTGAGAGTGTCAGTCCTCTTGTGCTTAAGTCGGCATTGTGCCTTTTGTATTAAATTCGGATGCAATTTCTGTGTTTCATCGTCAATAAGAAGGTCCAAGGGATACAGTAAACGTGAAGTGAAGTATCGGAATCTAAAACTGGACTCACAGGGGAGGTTCAAGTCATAGAAAGTTAGAGTGTCAGTCCTCTTGTACTTAAGTCGGCATTGTGCCTTTTGTATTAAATTCGGATGCAATTTCTATGTTTCATCGTCATTAAGATGGTCCAACGTATACAGGACACCTGAAGTGAAGCACCGGAATCTAAAACTGGACTCACAGGAGAGGTTCAAATCATAGAAAGTGAGAGTGTCAGTCCGCTTGTACTTAAGTCGGGATTGTGCCTTTTGTATTAATTTCGGATGCAATTTCTGTGTTTCATCGTCAATATGATGGTCGAAGGGATACAGTAAACCTGAAGTGAAGCATCGGAATCTAAATCTGGACTCACAGGAGAGGTTAAAGTTATAGAAAGTTACAGTGTCAGTCCTCTTGTACTTAAGTCGGCATTGTGCCTATTGAATTTAATTGCGATGCAATTTCTGTGCTCCATCGTCAATAAGAAGGTCCAAGGTATACAGTAACCCTGAAGTGAAGCATTGGAATCAAAAACTAGACTCACAGGAGAGGTTCAAATCATAGAAAGTTACAGTGTCAGTCCTCTTGTACTTAAGTCGGCATTGAGCCTTTTGAATTTAATTGCGATGCAATTTCTGTGTTCCATCGTCAATAAGAAGGTCCAAGGTATACAGTAAACCTGATGTGAAGCATCGGAATCTAAAACTGGACTCACAGGAGAGGTTCAAATCATAGAAAGTGAGAGTGTCAGTCCTCTTGTGCTTAAGTCGGCATTGTGCCTTTTGTATTAAGTTCGGATGCAATTCCTGTGTTTCATCGTCAATAAGAAGGTCCAAGGGATACAGTAAACATGAAGTGAAGTATCGGAATCTAAAACTGGACTCACAGGAGAGGTTCAAATCATAGAAAGTGGGAGTGTCAATCCTCGTGTACTTAAGTCGGCATTGTGCCATTTGTAATAAACCCGGATGCAATGTCTGTGTTTCATCGTCAATAAGAATGTCCAAGGGATACAGTAAACCTGAAGTGAAGCATCGGAATCTAAAACTGGACTCACACAAGAGGTTCAAATCATAGAAAGTTAGTGTGTCACTCCTCACGTACTTATGCCGGTATTGTGACTTTTGTATTAAATTCGGATGCAATTTCTGTGCTTCATCGTCAATAAGAAGGTGCAAGGTATACAGTAAACCTGAAGTGAAGCATCGGAATCTAAAACTGGACTCACAGGATAGGTACAAAGCATAGAAAGTTAGAGTGTCAGTCCTCTTGTACATAAGTCGGCATTGTGCCTTTAGTATTAAATTCGGATCCAAACTCTGTGTTTCATCGTCAATAAGGACCAAGAGATACAGTAAACCTGAAGTGAAGCATTGCAATCTAAAACTGGACTCATAGGAGCGGTTCAAATAATCGAAAGTGAGAGTGTCAGTCCTCTTGTACCTAAGTCGGCATTGTGCCTTTTGTATTAAATTCCGATACAATTTCTGTATTTCATCGTCAATAAGAAGGTGCAAGGTATTCAGTAAACCTGAAGTGAAGCATCGGAATCTAACACTCAACTCACAGGAGAGGTTCAAATCATAGAAAGTGAGAGTGTCAGTCCTCTTGTACTTAAGTTGGCATTGTGCCTTTTGTATTAAATTCGGATGCAATTTCTGTGTTTCACCGTCAATAAGAGGGTGCAAGGTATACAGTAAACCTGAAGTGAAGCATCGGAATCTAACACTCAACTCACAGGAGAGGTTCAAATCATAGAAAGTGAGAGTGTCAGTCCTCTTGTACTTAAGTCGGCATTGTGACTTTTGTATTATATTCGGATGCAATTTGTGTGTTTGATCGTCAATAAGAAGGTTTAAGGGATACAGTAAACCTGAGAGGAAACATCGTAATCTAAAACTGGGCTCACAGGAGACGTTCAAATCATAGAAAGTTACAGTGTCAGTTCTCTTGTACTTAAGTCGGTATTGTGCCTTTTGAATTTAATTGCGATGCAATAACTGTGTTCCATCGTCAATAAGAAGGTCCAAGGTATACAGTAAACCTGATGTGAAGCTTCGGAATCTAAAACTGGCCTAACAGGAGAGGTACAAACCATAGAAATTTTGAGTGTCAATCCTCTTGTACTTATGTTGGCATTGTTCCTTTTGTATTAAATTCGGATGCATTGTCTGTGTTTCATCGTCAATACGAAGATCCAAAGGATACAGTTAACCTGACAGGAAACATCGTAATCTGAAACTGGACTCACAGGGGGGTCCAAATCATATAAAGTTAGAGTGTCAGTCCTCTGGTACTTAAGTCGGCATTGTACCTTTTGTATTAAATTCGGATGCAATTTCTGTGTTTCATCGTCAATAAGAGGGTGCAAGGTATACAGTAAACCTGAAGTGAAGCATCGGAATCTAACACTCAACTCACAGGAGAGGTTCAAATCATAGAAAGTGAGAGTGTCAGTCCTCTTGTACTTAAGTTGGCATTGTGCCTTTTGTATTAAATTCGGATGCAATTTCTGTGTTTCACCGTCAACAAGAAGGTCCAAGGCATACAGTAAATCTGAAGTGAAGCATCGGAATCTAAAACTGGACTCACAGGAGAAGTTCAAATCATAGAAAATTAGAGTGTCAGACCTCTTGTACTTAAGTCGGCATTGTGCATTTTGTATTAAATTCGGATGCTATTTCAGTGTTTCATCGTCAATAAGAAGGTCCAAGGGATACAGTAATCCGGAAGTGAAGCATCGGAATCTAAAACTGGACTCACAGGAGATGTACAAATCATAGAAAGTTAGAGTGTCAGTCCTCTTGTACTTAAGTCGGCATTGTACCTTTTGTATTAATTTCGGATGCAATTTCTGTGTTTCATCGTCAACAAGAAGGTCCAAGGGATACAGTAAACCTGAAGTGAAGCATCGGAATCTAAATCTGGACTCACAGGAGAGGTTCAAATTATAAAAAGTTACAGTGTCAGTCCTCTTGTACTTAAGTCGGCATTGTGATTATTGAATTTAATTGCGATGCAATTTCTGTGTTCCATCGTCAATAAGAAGGTCCAAGGTATACAGTAACCCTGAAGTGAAGCATTGGAATCTAAAACTGGACTCACAGGAGAGGTTCAAATCATAGAAAGTTAGAGTGTCAGTCCTCTTGCACTTAAGTCGGCATTGTGACTTTTGTATTACATTCGGATGCAATTTCTATGTTTCATCGTCAATAAGATGGTAGAAGGGATACAGTAAACCTGGAGTGAAGCATCGGAATCTAAAACTGGACTCACAGGAGAGGTTCAAATCATAGAAAGTTACAGTGTCAGTCTTCTTGTACTTAAGTCGGCATTGTGCCTATTGAAATTAATTGCGATGCAATTTCTGTGTTCCATCGTCAATAAGAAGATCCAAGGTATACAGTAAACCTGATGTGAAGCATTGGAATCTAAAACTGGACTCACAGGAGAGCTTCAAATCATAGAAAGTTAGAGTGTCAGTCCTCTTGCACTTAAGTCGGCATTGTGCCTTTTGTATTAAATTTTTAATGCAATTTCTATGTTTCATCGTCAATAAGAAGGTCCAAGGTATACAGGAAACCTGAAGTGAAGCACCGGAATCTAAAACTGGACTCACAGGAGAGGTTCAAATCATAGAAAGTGAGCGAGTCAGTCCTCTTGTATTTAAGTCGGCATTGTGACATTTGTATTAAATTCGGATGCAATTTGTGTGTATGATCGACAATAAGAAGGTCCAAGGGATACAGTAAACCTGACAGGAAACATCGTAATCTAAAAAGGGACTCACAGGAGAGGTTCAAATCATAGAAATTTACAGTGTCAGTCCTCTGGTACTTAAGTCGGCATATTGCCTTTTGTATTATATTCGGATGCAATTTCTGTGTTTCATCGTCAATAAGAAGGTGCAAAGTGTACAGTAAATCTGAAGTGAGGCATCAGAATCTAACACTCAACTCACAGGAGAGGTTCAAATAATAGATAGTGAAAGTGTCAGTCCTCTTTTACTTTGTCGGCATTGTGCCTTTTGTATTAAATTCGGATGCAATTTCTGTGTTTCATCGTCAATGAGAAGGTCCAAGGGATACAGTAAAGCTGAAGTGAAGCATCGGAATCTAAGACTGGACTCACAGGAGAGGATCAAATAATAGAACGTGAGAGTGTCACTCTTCTTGTACTTAAGACGGCAATGAGCCTTTTGTACTAAATTCGGATGCATTTTCTGTGTTTCATCGTCAATGCGAAATTCCAAAGAATACGGTAAACCTCAAGTGAAGCATTGGAATTTAATACTGGACTCACAGGGGTTGTTCAAATCATAGAAAGTTTGAGTGTCAGTCCTCTTGTACTTAAGTCGGCATTGTGACTTTTGTATTAAATTTGGATGCATTTTCTGTGTTTGATCGTCAATAAGAAGGTCCAAGGGATACAGTAAACCTGACAGGAAACATCGTTATCTGAAACTGGACTCACAGGAGAGGTTCAAATCATAGAAAGTTACAGTGTCAGTTCTCTTGTACTTAAGTCGGCATTGTGCCTTTTGAATTTAATTGTGATGCAATTTCTGTGTTCCATCGTCAATAAGAAGGTCCAATGTATACAGTAAGCCTGAAGTGAAGCATCGGAATCTAAAACTGGACTAACAGGAGAGGTTCAAATCATAGAAATTTAGAGTGTCAGTCCTCTTGCCCTTAAGTCGTCATTGTGCCTTTTGATTTTAATTCCGATGCAATTTCTGTGTTTCATCGTCAATAAGATGGTCCAAGGGATACAGTAAACCTGACAGGAAACATCGTAATCTAAAACTGGACTCACAGGAGAGGTTCAAATCATAGAAAGTTACAGTGTCAGTCCTCTTGTACTTAAGTCGGCATTGTGCCTTTTGAATTTAAGTGCGATGCAATTTCTGTGTTCCATCGTCAATAAGAAGGTCCAAGGTATACAGTAAACCTGAAGTGAAGCATCGGAATCTAGAACTGGACTAACAGGAGAGGTTAAAATCATAGAAAGTTAGAGTGTCAGCCCTCTTGCACTTAAGTGGGCATTGTGCCATTTGTATTAAATTCGGGTGCAATTTCTATGTTTCATCGTCAATAAGAAGGTCCAAGGTATACAGGAAACCTGAAGTGAAGGACCGGAATCTGAAACTGGACTCACGGGAGAGGTTCAAATCATAGAAAGTGAGAGTGTCAGTCCTGTTGAGCTTAAGTCGGTATTGTGTCTTTTGTATTAAATTCGGATGCAATTTCTGTGTTTCATCCTCAATAAGAAGGTCCAAGGGATACAGTAAACATGCAGTGAAGTATCGGAATCTAAAACTGGACTCACAGGAGAGGTTCAATTCATAGAAAGTGAGAGTGTCAGTCCTCTTGTACTTAAGTCGGCATTATGCCATTTGTAATAAATCCGGATGCATTTTCTGTGTTTCTTCGTCAATACAAAGATCTAAAGGATACAGTAAACCTGAGAGGAAACATCGTAATCTAAAACTGGACTCACAGGGGAGGTCCAAATCATAGAAAGTTAGAGTGTAAGTCCTCTGGTACTTAAGTCGGCATTGTACCTTTTGTATTAATTTCGGATGCAATTTCTGTGTTTCATCGTCAACAAGAAGGACCAAGGGATACAGTAAACATGAAGTGAAGCATCGGAATCTAAAACTGGACTCACAGGAGTGGTTCTAATCATGGAAAGTTAGAGTGTCAGTCCTCTTGTACTTAAGTCGGCATTGTGCCTTTTGTATTAAATTCGGATGCAATTTCTGTGTTTCATCGTTAATAAGATGGTCCAAGGGATACAGTAAACCTGGAGTGAAGCATCGGAATATAAAAGTGGACTCACAGGAGAGGTTCAAATCATTGAAAGTTAGAGTGTCAGGCTGCTTGTACTTAAGTCGGGACTGTGCCTTTTGTATTAATTTCGGATGCAATTTCTGTGTTTCATCGTCAATAAGATGGTCCAAGGGATACAGTAAACCTGAAGTGAAGCATCGGAATCTAAATCTGGACTTACAGGAGAGGTTCAAATTATAGAAAGTTACAGTGTCAGTCCTCTTGTACTTAAGTCGGCATTGTGCTTATTGAATTTAATTGCGATGCAATTTCTGTGTTCCATCGTCAATAAGAAGGTCCAAGGTATACAGTAACCCTGAAGTGAAGCATTGGAATCTAAAACTGGACTCACAGGAGAGGTTCAAATCATAGAAAGTTAGAGTGTCAGTCCGCTTGCACTTAAGTCGGCATTGTGACTTTTGTATTAAATTCGGATGCAATTTCTATGTTTCATCGTCAATAAGAAGGTCCAAGGTATACAGGAAACCTGAAGTGAAGCACCGGAATCTAAAACTGGACTCACAGGAGAGGTTCAAATCATAGAAAGTGATAGTGTCAGTCCTCTTGTACTTAAGTCGGCATTGTGACATTTGTATTAAATTCGGATGCAATTTGTGTGTTTGATCGTCAATAAGAAGGTCCAAGGGATACAGTAAACCTGACAGGAAACATCGTAATCTAAAAAGGGACTCACAGGAGACGTTCAAATCATAGAAAGTTACAGTGTCACTCCTCTGGTACTTAAGTCGGCATATTGCCTTTTGTATTATATTCGGATGCAATTTCTGTGTTTCATCGTCAATACGAAGGTGCAAAGTATACAGTAAATCTGAAGTGAGGCATCGGAATCTAACACTCAACTCACAGGAGAGGTTCAAATCATAGATAGTGAAAGTGTCAGTCCTCTTTTACTTCATTCGGCATTGTGCCTTTTGTATTAAATTTGGATGCAATTTCTGTGTTTCATCGTCAATGAGAAGGTCCAAGGGATACAGTAAACCTGAAGTGAAGCATCGGAATCTAAAACTGGACTCACAGGAGAGGATCAAATAATAGAAAGTGAGAGTGTCACTCTTCTTGTACTTAAGTCGGCATTGTGCCTTTTGAATTTAATTGCGATGCAATTTCTGTGTTCCATCGTCAATAAGAAGGTCCAATGTATACAGGAAACCTGAAGTGAAGCACCGGAATCTAAAACTGGACTCACAGGAGAGGTTCAAATCATAGAAAGTGAGAGTGTCAGTCCTCTTGTTCTTAAGTCGGCATTGTGCCTTTTGTATTAAATTCGGATGCAATTTCTGTGTTTCATCGTCAATAAGACGGTCCAAGGGATACAGTAAACATGAGGTGAAGTATCGGAATCTAATACTGGACTCTCAGGAGAGGTTCAAATCATAGAAAGTGAGAGTGTCAGTCCTCTTGTACTTAAGTCGGCATTATGCCATTTGTAATAAATCCGGATGCAATGTCTGTGTTTCATCGTCAATAAGAATGTCCAAGGGATACAGTAAACCTGAAGTGAAGCATCGGAATCTAAAACTGGACTCACACGAGAGGTTCAAATCATAGAAAGTTAGTGTGTCACTCCTCACGTACTTGAGCCGGTATTGTGACTTTTGTATTAAATTCGGATGTAATTACTCTGCTACATCGTCAATAAGAAGGTCCAAGCGATACAGTAAACCTGAAGTGAAGCATGGGAATCTAAAACTGGACTCACAGGAGAACTTCAAATCATAGAAAGTTAGAATGTCAGTCCTCTTGTACTTAAGTCGGCATTGAGCCATTTGTATTAAATTCGGATGCAATTTCTGTGTTTCATCGTCAATAAGAAGGTGCAACGGAATACAGTAAACCTGAAGTGAAGCATCGGAATCTAATACTGGACTCACAGGAGAGGTTCAAATCATAGAAAGTTAGAGTGTCAGTCCTCTTGCACTTAAGTCGTCATTGTGCCTTTTGATTTTAATTCCGATGCATTTCTGTGTTTCATCGTCAATAAGAAGGTGCAAGGTGTACAGTAAACCTGAAGTGAAGCATCGGAATCTAAAACTGGACTCACGGGAGAGGTTCAAATCATAGAAAGTGAAAGTGTCAATCCTCTTTTACTTCAGTCGGCGTTGTGCCTTTTATATTAAATTCGGATGCAATTTCTGTGTTTCATCGTCAATGAGAAGGTCCAAGGGATACAGTAAACCTAAAGTAAAGCATCGGAATCTAAAACTGGACTCACAGGAGAGGATCAAATCATAGAAAGTGAGAGTGTCACTCTTCTTGTACTTAAGTCGGCATTGTGCCTTTTGTATTAAACTCGGATGCATTTTCTGTGTTTCATCGTCAATGCGAAATTCCAAAGGATACAGTAAACCTCAAGTGAAGCATTGGAATCTAATACTGGACTCACAGGGGTGCTTCAAATCATAGAGATTTAGAGTGTCAGTCCTCTTGTACTTAAGTCAGCATTGTGACTTTTGTATTAAATTCGGATGCAATTTCTGTGTTTGATCGTCAATAAGAAGTTCCAAGGGATACAGTACACCTGACAGGAAACATCGTAATCTAAAACTGGACTCACAGGAGAGGTTCAAATCATCGAAAGTTAGAGTGTCAGTCCTCTTGCACTTAAGTCGGCATTGTGCCATTTGTATTTAATTCGGATGCAATTTCTATGTTTCATCGTCAATAAGAAGGTCCACGGTATACAGGAAACCTGAAGTGAAGCACCGGAATCTAAAACTGAACT
This sequence comes from Schistocerca piceifrons, assembly GCF_021461385.2. Classification (NCBI taxonomy): domain Eukaryota; kingdom Metazoa; phylum Arthropoda; class Insecta; order Orthoptera; family Acrididae; genus Schistocerca; species Schistocerca piceifrons. The sequence goes on from NC_060139.1 coordinate 1,110,715,880, forward strand.
CACAGGAGAGGTTCAAAACATAGAAAGTGAGAGTGTCAGTCCTCTTGTGCTTAAGTCGGCATTGTGCCTTTTGTATTAAATTTGGGTGCAATTTCTGTATTACATCGTCAATAAGAAGGTCCAAGGGATACAGTAAACATCAAGTGAAGTATCGGAATCTAAAACTGGACTCACAGGAGAGGTTCAAATCATAGAAAGTTAGAGTGTCAGTCCTCTTGCACTTAAGTCGTCATTGTGCCTTTTGATTTTAATTCCGATGCAATTTCTGTGTTTCATCGTCAATAAGAAGGTCCAAGGGATACAGTAATCCTGACAGGAAACATCGTAATCTAAAACTGGACTCACAGGAGAGGTTCAAATCATAGAAAGTTACAGTGTCAGTCCTCTTGTACTTAAGTCGGCATTGTGCCTTTTGAATTTAATTGCGATGCAATTTCTGTGTTCCATCGTCAATAAGAAGGTCCAATGTATACAGTAAACCTGAAGTGAAGCATCGGAATCTAAAACTGGACTAACAGGAGAGGTTCAAATCATAGAAAGTTAGAGTGTCAGTCCTCTTGCACTTAAGTCGGCATTGTGCCATTTGTATTTAATGCGGATGCAATTTCTATGTTTCATCGTCAATAAGAAGGTCCAAGGTATACAGGAAACCTGAAGTGAAGCACCGGAATCTAAAACTGGACTCACAGGAGAGGTTCAAAACATAGAAAGTGAGAGTGTCAGTCCTCTTGTGCTTAAGTCGGCATTGTGCCTTTTGAATTAAATTTGGGTGCAATTTCTGTATTTCATCGTCAGTAAGAAGGTCCAAGGGATACAGTAAACATGCAGTGAAGTATCGGAATCTAAAACTGGACTCACAGGAGAGGTTCAATTCATAGAAAGTGAGAGTGTCAGTCCTCTTGTACTTAAGTCGGCATTATGCCATTTGTAATAAATCCGGATGCATTTTCTGTGTTTCTTCGTCAATACAAAGATCTAAAGGATACAGTAAACCTGAGAGGAAACATCGTAATCTAAAACTGGACTCACAGGGGAGGTCCAAATCATAGAAAGTTAGAGTGTAAGTCCTCTGGTACTTAAGTCGGCATTGTACCTTTTGTATTAATTTCGGATGCAATTTCTGTGTTTCATCGTCAACAAGAAGGACCAAGGGATACAGTAAACATGAAGTGAAGCATCGGAATCTAAAACTGGACTCACAGGAGTGGTTCTAATCATGGAAAGTTAGAGTGTCAGTCCTCTTGTACTTAAGTCGGCATTGTGCCTTTTGTATTAAATTCGGATGCAATTTCTGTGTTTCATCGTTAATAAGATGGTCCAAGGGATACAGTAAACCTGGAGTGAAGCATCGGAATATAAAAGTGGACTCACAGGAGAGGTTCAAATCATTGAAAGTTAGAGTGTCAGGCTGCTTGTACTTAAGTCGGGACTGTGCCTTTTGTATTAATTTCGGATGCAATTTCTGTGTTTCATCGTCAATAAGATGGTCCAAGGGATACAGTAAACCTGAAGTGAAGCATCGGAATCTAAATCTGGACTTACAGGAGAGGTTCAAATTATAGAAAGTTACAGTGTCAGTCCTCTTGTACTTAAGTCGGCATTGTGCTTATTGAATTTAATTGCGATGCAATTTCTGTGTTCCATCGTCAATAAGAAGGTCCAAGGTATACAGTAACCCTGAAGTGAAGCATTGGAATCTAAAACTGGACTCACAGGAGAGGTTCAAATCATAGAAAGTTAGAGTGTCAGTCCGCTTGCACTTAAGTCGGCATTGTGACTTTTGTATTAAATTCGGATGCAATTTCTATGTTTCATCGTCAATAAGAAGGTCCAAGGTATACAGGAAACCTGAAGTGAAGCACCGGAATCTAAAACTGGACTCACAGGAGAGGTTCAAATCATAGAAAGTGATAGTGTCAGTCCTCTTGTACTTAAGTCGGCATTGTGACATTTGTATTAAATTCGGATGCAATTTGTGTGTTTGATCGTCAATAAGAAGGTCCAAGGGATACAGTAAACCTGACAGGAAACATCGTAATCTAAAAAGGGACTCACAGGAGACGTTCAAATCATAGAAAGTTACAGTGTCACTCCTCTGGTACTTAAGTCGGCATATTGCCTTTTGTATTATATTCGGATGCAATTTCTGTGTTTCATCGTCAATACGAAGGTGCAAAGTATACAGTAAATCTGAAGTGAGGCATCGGAATCTAACACTCAACTCACAGGAGAGGTTCAAATCATAGATAGTGAAAGTGTCAGTCCTCTTTTACTTCATTCGGCATTGTGCCTTTTGTATTAAATTTGGATGCAATTTCTGTGTTTCATCGTCAATGAGAAGGTCCAAGGGATACAGTAAACCTGAAGTGAAGCATCGGAATCTAAAACTGGACTCACAGGAGAGGATCAAATAATAGAAAGTGAGAGTGTCACTCTTCTTGTACTTAAGTCGGCATTGTGCCTTTTGAATTTAATTGCGATGCAATTTCTGTGTTCCATCGTCAATAAGAAGGTCCAATGTATACAGGAAACCTGAAGTGAAGCACCGGAATCTAAAACTGGACTCACAGGAGAGGTTCAAATCATAGAAAGTGAGAGTGTCAGTCCTCTTGTTCTTAAGTCGGCATTGTGCCTTTTGTATTAAATTCGGATGCAATTTCTGTGTTTCATCGTCAATAAGACGGTCCAAGGGATACAGTAAACATGAGGTGAAGTATCGGAATCTAATACTGGACTCTCAGGAGAGGTTCAAATCATAGAAAGTGAGAGTGTCAGTCCTCTTGTACTTAAGTCGGCATTATGCCATTTGTAATAAATCCGGATGCAATGTCTGTGTTTCATCGTCAATAAGAATGTCCAAGGGATACAGTAAACCTGAAGTGAAGCATCGGAATCTAAAACTGGACTCACACGAGAGGTTCAAATCATAGAAAGTTAGTGTGTCACTCCTCACGTACTTGAGCCGGTATTGTGACTTTTGTATTAAATTCGGATGTAATTACTCTGCTACATCGTCAATAAGAAGGTCCAAGCGATACAGTAAACCTGAAGTGAAGCATGGGAATCTAAAACTGGACTCACAGGAGAACTTCAAATCATAGAAAGTTAGAATGTCAGTCCTCTTGTACTTAAGTCGGCATTGAGCCATTTGTATTAAATTCGGATGCAATTTCTGTGTTTCATCGTCAATAAGAAGGTGCAACGGAATACAGTAAACCTGAAGTGAAGCATCGGAATCTAATACTGGACTCACAGGAGAGGTTCAAATCATAGAAAGTTAGAGTGTCAGTCCTCTTGCACTTAAGTCGTCATTGTGCCTTTTGATTTTAATTCCGATGCATTTCTGTGTTTCATCGTCAATAAGAAGGTGCAAGGTGTACAGTAAACCTGAAGTGAAGCATCGGAATCTAAAACTGGACTCACGGGAGAGGTTCAAATCATAGAAAGTGAAAGTGTCAATCCTCTTTTACTTCAGTCGGCGTTGTGCCTTTTATATTAAATTCGGATGCAATTTCTGTGTTTCATCGTCAATGAGAAGGTCCAAGGGATACAGTAAACCTAAAGTAAAGCATCGGAATCTAAAACTGGACTCACAGGAGAGGATCAAATCATAGAAAGTGAGAGTGTCACTCTTCTTGTACTTAAGTCGGCATTGTGCCTTTTGTATTAAACTCGGATGCATTTTCTGTGTTTCATCGTCAATGCGAAATTCCAAAGGATACAGTAAACCTCAAGTGAAGCATTGGAATCTAATACTGGACTCACAGGGGTGCTTCAAATCATAGAGATTTAGAGTGTCAGTCCTCTTGTACTTAAGTCAGCATTGTGACTTTTGTATTAAATTCGGATGCAATTTCTGTGTTTGATCGTCAATAAGAAGTTCCAAGGGATACAGTACACCTGACAGGAAACATCGTAATCTAAAACTGGACTCACAGGAGAGGTTCAAATCATCGAAAGTTAGAGTGTCAGTCCTCTTGCACTTAAGTCGGCATTGTGCCATTTGTATTTAATTCGGATGCAATTTCTATGTTTCATCGTCAATAAGAAGGTCCACGGTATACAGGAAACCTGAAGTGAAGCACCGGAATCTAAAACTGAACTCACAGGAGAGGTTCAAAACATAGAAAGTGAGAGTGTCAGTCCTCTTGTGCTTAAGTCGGCATTGTGCCTTTTGTATTAAATTTGGGTGCAATTTCTGTATTACATCGTCAATAAGAAGGTCCAAGGGATACAGTAAACATCAAGTGAAGTATCGGAATCTAAAACTGGACTCACAGGAGAGGTTCAAATCATAGAAAGTTAGAGTGTCAGTCCTCTTGCACTTAAGTCGTCATTGTGCCTTTTGATTTTAATTCCGATGCAATTTCTGTGTTTCATCGTCAATAAGAAGGTCCAAGGGATACAGTAATCCTGACAGGAAACATCGTAATCTAAAACTGGACTCACAGGAGAGGTTCAAATCATAGAAAGTTACAGTGTCAGTCCTCTTGTACTTAAGTCGGCATTGTGCCTTTTGAATTTAATTGCGATGCAATTTCTGTGTTCCATCGTCAATAAGAAGGTCCAATGTATACAGTAAACCTGAAGTGAAGCATCGGAATCTAAAACTGGACTAACAGCAGAGGTTCAAATCATAGAAAGTTAGAGTGTCAGTCCTCTTGCACTTAAGTCGGCATTGTGCCATTTGTATTTAATGCGGATGCAATTTCTATGTTTCATCGTCAATAAGAAGGTCCAAGGTATACAGGAAACCTGAAGTGAAGCACCGGAATCTAAAACTGGACTCACAGGAGAGGTTCAAAACATAGAAAGTGAGAGTGTCAGTCCTCTTGTGCTTAAGTCGGCATTGTGCCTTTTGAATTAAATTTGGGTGCAATTTCTGTATTTCATCGTCAGTAAGAAGGTCCAAGGGATACAGTAAACATGAAGTGAAGTATCGGAATCTAAAACTGGACTCACAGCAGAGGTTCAAATCATAGAAAGTTAGAGTGTCAGTCCGCTTGTACTTAAGTCGGGATTGTGCCTTTTGTATTAATTTCGGATGCAATTTCTGTGTTTCATCGTCAATAAGATGGTCGAAGGGATACAGTAAACCTGAAGTGAAGCATCGGAATCTAAATCTGGACTCACAGGAGAGGTTCAAAGTATAGAAAGTTACAGTGTCAGTCCTCTTGTACTTAAGTCGGCATTGTGCCTATTGAATGTAATTGCGATGCAATTTCTGTGTTCCATCGTCAATAAGAAGGTCCAAGGTATACAGTAACCCTGAAGTGAAGCATTGGAATCAAAAACTGGACTCACTGGAGAGGTTCAGATCATAGAAAGTTAGTGAGTCAGTCCTCTTGCACTTAAGTCGGCATTGTGCCTTTTGTATTAAATTCGGATGCAATTTCTATGTTTCATCGTCAATAAGAAGGTCCAAGGTATACAGGAAACCTAAAGTGACGCACCGGAATCTAAAACTGGACTCACAGGATAGGTTCAAATCATAGAAAGTGAGAGTGTCAGTCCTCTTGTACTTAAGTCGGCATTGTGACATTTGTATTAAATTCGGATGCAATTTCTATGTTTCATCGTCAATAAGAAGGTCCAAGGTATACAGGAAACCTGAAGTGAAGCACCGGAATCTAAAACTCGACTCACAGGAGAGGTTCAAATCATAGAAAGTGAGAGTGTCAGTCCTCTTGTGCTTAAGTCGGCATTGTGCCTTTTGTATTATATTCGGATGCAATTTCTATGTTTCATCGTCAATAAGAAGGTCCAAGGTATACAGGAAACCTGAAGTGAAGCACCGGAATCTAAAACTGGACTCACAGGATAGGTTCAAATCATAGAAAGTGAGAGTGTCAGTCCTCTTGCACTTAAGTCGGCATTGTGAGATTTGTATTAAATTCGGATGCAATTTGTGTGTTTGATCGTCAATAAGAAGGTTTAAGGGATAAAGTAAACCTGACAGGAAACATCGTAATCTAAAACTGGACTCACAGGAGAGGTTCAAATCATAGAAAGTTACAGTGTCAGTCCTCTTGTACTTAAGTCGGCATTGTGCCTTTTGAATTTAATTGCGATGCAATTTCTGTGTTCCATCGTCAATAAGAAGGTCCAAGGTATACAGTAAACCTGATGTGAAGCATCGTAATCTAAAACTGGACTAACAGGAGAGGTTCAAATCATAGAAAGTTAGAGTGTCAGTCCTCTTGCACTTAAGTCGGCATTGTGCCATTTGTATTAAATTCGGATGCAATTTCTATGTATCATCGTCAATAAGAAGGTCCAAGGTATACAGGAAACCTGAAGTGAAGCACCGGAATCTAAAACTGGACTCACAGGAGAGGTTCAAATCATAGAAAGTGAGAGTGTCAGTCCTCTTGTGCTTATGTCGGCATTGTGCCTTTTGTATTAAATCCGGATGCAATGTCTGTGTTTCATAGTCAATAAGAATGTCCAAGGGATACAGTAAACCTGAAGTGAAGCATCGGAATCTAAAACTGGACTCACACGAGAGGTTCAAATCATAGAAAGTTAGTGTGTCACTCCTCACGTACTTAAGCCGGTATTGTGACTTTTGTATTAAATTCGGATGTAATTACTGTGCTACAACGTCAATAAGAAGGTCCAAGGGATACAGTAAACCTGAAGTGAAGCATGGGAATCTAAAACTGGACTCACAGGAGAACTTCAAATCATAGAAAGTTAGAATGTCAGTAATCTTGTACTTAAGTCGGCATTGAGCCTTTTGTATTAAATTCGGATGCAATTTCTGTGTTTCATCGTCAATAAGGAGGTGCAAGGTATACAGTAAACCTGAAGTGAAGCATCGGAATCTAAAACTGGACTCACGGGAGAGTTTCGAATCATAGAAAGTGAAAGTGTCAATCCTCTTTTACTTCAGTCGGCATTGTGCCTTTTATAATAAATTCGGATGCAATTTCTGTGTTTCATCGTCAATGAGAAGGTCCAAGGCATACAGTAAACCAGAAGTGAAGCATCGGAATCTAAAACTGGACTCACAGGAGAGGATCAAATCATAGAAAGTGAGACTGTCACTCTTCTTGTACTTAAGTCGGCATTGTGCCTTTTGTATTAAATTCGGATGCATTTTCTGTGTTTCATCGTCAATGCGAAATTCCAAAGGATACAGTAAACCTCAAGTGAAGCATTGGTATCTAATACTGGACTCACAGGGGTGGTTCAAATCATAGAAAGTTAGAGTGTCAGTCCTCTTGTACTTAAGTCAGCATTGTGACTTTTGTATTAAATTCGGATGCAATTTCTGTGTTTGATCGTCAATATGAAGGTCCAAGGGATACAGTACACCTGACAGGAAACATCGTAATCTAAAACTGGACTCACAGGAGAGGTTCAAATCATAGAAAGTTACAGTGAAAGTCCTCTTGTACTTAAGTCGGCATTATGCTTTTTGAATTTAATTGCGATGCAATTTCTGTGTTCCATCGTCAATAAGAAGGTCCAACGTATACAGTAAACCTGAAGTGAAGCATCGGAATCTAAAACTGGACTAACAGGAGAGGTTCAAATCATAGAAAGTTAAGGTGTCAGTCCTCTTGCACTTAAGTCGGCATTGTGCCATTTGTATTTAATTCGGATGCAATTTCTATGTTTCATCGTCAATAAGAAGGTCCAAGGTATACAGGAAACCTGAAGTGAAGCACCGGAATCTAAAACTGGACTCACAGGAGAGGTTCAAAACATAGAAAGTGAGAGTGTCAGTCCTCTTGTGCTTAAGTCGGCATTGTGCCTTTTGTATTAAATTTGGGTGCAATTTCTGTATTTCATCGTCAATAAGAAGGCCCAAGGGATACAGTAAACATCAAGTGAAGTATCGGAATCTAAAACTGGACTCACAGGAGAGGTTCAAATCATAGAAAGTTAGAGTGTCAGTCCTCTTGCACTTAAGTCGTCATTGTGCCTTTTGATTTTAATTCCGATGCAATTTCTGTGTTTCATCGTCAATAAGAAGGTCCAAGGGATACAGTAAACCTGACAGGAAACATCGTAATCTAAAACTGGACTCACAGGAGAGGTTCAAATCATAGAAAGTTACAGTGTCAGTCCTCTTGTACTTAAGTCGGCATTGTGCCTTTTGAATTTAATTGCGATGCAATTTCTGTGTGCCATCGTCAATAAGAAGGCCCAATGTATACAGTAAACCTGAAGTGAAGCATCGGAATCTAAAACTGGACTAACAGGCGAGGTTCATATCATAGAAAGTTAGAGTGTCAGTCCTCTTGCACTTAAGTCGGCATTGTGCCATTTGTATTTAATAGGATGCAATTTCTATGTTTCATCGTCAATAAGAAGGTCCAAGGTATACAGGAAACCTGAAGTGAAGCACCGGAATCTAAAACTGGACTCACAGGAGAGGTTCAAAACATAGAAAGTGAGTGTGTCAGTCCTCTTGCGCTTAAGTCGGCATTGTGCCTTTTGAATTAAATTTGGGTGCAATTTCTGTATTTCATCGTCAATAAGAAGGTCCAAGGGATACAGTAAACATGAAGTGAAGTATGGGAATCTAAAACTGGACTCACAGCAGAGGTTCAAATCATAGAAAGTTAGAGTGTCAGTCCGCTTGTACTTAAGTCGGGATTGTGCCTTTTGTATTAATTTCGGATGCAATTTCTGTGTTTCATCGTCAATAAGATGGTCGAAGGGATACAGTAAACCTGAAGTGAAGCATCGGAATCTAAATCTGGACTCACAGGAGAGGTTCAAATTATAGAAAGTTACAGTGTCAGTCCTCTTGTACTTAAGTCGGCATTGTGCCTATTGAATTTAATTGCGATGCAATTTCTGTGTTCCATCGTCAATAAGAAGGTCCAAGGTATACAGGAAACCTGAAGTGAAGCACCGGAATCTAAAACTGGACTCACAGGATAGGTTCAAATCATAGAAAGTGAGAGTGTCACTCCTCTTGTACTTAAGTCGGCATTGTGACATTTGTATTAAATTCAGATGCAATTTCTATGTTTCATCGTCAATAAGAAGGTCCAAGGTATACAGGAAACCTGAAGTGAAGCACCGGAATCTAAAACTGGACTCACAGGAGAGGTTCAAATCATAGAAAGTGAGAGTGTCAGTCCTCTTGTGCTTAAGTCGGCATTGTGCCTTTTGTATTAAATTCGGATGCAATTTCTATGTTTCATCGTCAATAAGAAGGTCCAAGGTATACAGGAAACCTGAAGTGAAGCACCGGAATCTAAAACTGGACTCACAGGATAGGTTCAAATCATAGAAAGTGAGAGTGTCACTCCTCTTGTACTTAAGTCGGCATTGTGAGATTTGTATTAAATTCGGATACAATTTGTGTGTTTGATCGTCAATAAGAAGGTTTAAGGGATACAGTAAACCTGACAGGAAACATCGTAATCTAAAACTGGACTCACAGGAGAGGTTCAAATCATAGAAAGTTACAGTGTCAGTCCTCTTGTACTTAAGTCGGCATTGTGCCTTTTGAATTTAATTGCGATGCAATTTCTGTGTTCCATCGTCAATAAGAAGGTCCAAGGTATACAGTAAACCTGATGTGAAGCATCGTAATCTAAAACTGGACTAACAGGAGAGGTTCAAATCATAGAAAGTTAGAGTGTCAGTCCTCTTGCACTTAAGTCGGCATTGTGCCATTTGTATTAAATTCGGATGCAATTTCTATGTTTCATCGTCAATAAGAAGGTCCAAGGTATACAGGAAACCTGAAGTGAAGCACCGGAATCTAAAACTGGACTCACAGGAGAGGTTCAAATCATAGAAAGCGAGAGTGTCAGTCCTCTTGTGCTTAACTCGGCATTGTGCCTTTTGTATTAAATCCGGATGCAATGTCTGTGTTTCATCGTCAATAAGAATGTCCAAGGGATACAGTAAACCTGAAGTGAAGCATCGGAATCTAAAACTGGACTCACACGAGAGGTTCAAATCATAGAAAGTTAGTGTGTCACTCCTCACGTACTTAAGCCGGTATTGTGACTTTTGTATTAAATTCGGATGTAATTACTGTGCTACAACGTCAATAAGAAGGTCCAAGGGATACAGTAAACCTGAAGTGAAGCATGGGAATCTAAAACTGGACTCACAGGAGAACTTCAAATCATAGAAAGTTAGAATGTCAGTCCTCTTGTACTTAAGTCGGCATTGAGCCTTTTGTATTAAATTCGGATGCAATTTCTGTGTTTCATCGTCAATAAGAAGGTGCAAGGTATACAGTAAACCTGAAGTGAAGCATCGGAATCTAAAACTGGACTCACGGGAGAGGTTCAAATCATAGAAAGTGAAAGTGTCAATCCTCTTTTACTTCAGTCGGCATTGTGCCTTTTATAATAAATTCGGATGCATTTTCTGTGTTTCATCGTCAATGCGAAATTCCAAAGGATACAGTAAACCTCAAGTGAAGCATTGGTATCTAATACTGGACTCACAGGGGTGGTTCAAATCATAGAAAGTTAGAGTGTCAGTCCTCTTGTACTTAAGTCAGCATTGTGACTTTTGTATTAAATTCGGATGCAATTTCTGTGTTTGATCGTCAATAAGAAGGTCCAAGGGATACAGTACACCTGACAGGAAACATCGTAATCTAAAACTGGACTCACAGGAGAGGTTCAAATCATAGAAAGTTACAGTGAAAGTCCTCCTGTACTTAAGTCGGCATTATGCTTTTTGAATTTAATTGCGATGCAATTTCTGTGTTCCATCGTCAATAAGAAGGTCCAACGTATACAGTAAACCTGAAGTGAAGCATCGGAATCTAAAACTGGACTAACAGGAGAGGTTCAAATCATAGAAAGTTAGAGTGTCAGTCCTCTTGCACTTAAGACGGCATTGTGCCATTTGTATTTAATTCGGATGCAATTTCTATGTTTCATCGTCAATAAGAAGGTCCAAGGTATACAGGAAACCTGAAGTGAAGCACCGGAATCTAAAACTGGACTCACAGGAGAGGTTCAAAACATAGAAAGTGAGAGTGTCAGTCCTCTTGTGCTTAAGTCGGCATTGTGCCTTTTGTATTAAATTTGGGTGCAATTTCTGTATTTCGTCGTCAATAAGAAGGTCCAAGGGATACAGTAAACATGAAGTGAAGTATCGGAATCTAAAACTGGACTCACAGGAGAGGTTCAAATCATAGAAAGTTAGAGTGTCAGTCCGCTTGTACTTAAGTCGGGATTGTGCCTTTTGTATTAATTTCGGATGCAATTTCTGTGTTTCATCGTCAATAAGATGGTCGAAGGGATACAGTAAACCTGAAGTGAAGCATCGGAATCTAAATCTGGACTCACAGGAAAGGTTCAAATTATAGAAAGTTACAGTGTCTGTCCTCTTGTACTTAAGTCGGCATTGTGCCTATTGAATGTAATTGCGATGCAATTTCTGTGTTCCATCGTCAATAAGAAGGTCCAAGGGATACAGTAAACCTGAAGTGAAGCATCGGAATCTAAAACTGGACTCACACGAGAGGTTCAAATCATAGAAAGTTAGAATGTCAGTCCTCTTGTACTTAAGTCGGCATTGATCTTTTTGTATTAAATTCGGATGCAATTTCTGTGTTACATCGTCAATAAGAAGGTGCAAGGTATACAGTAAACCTGAAGTGAAGCATCGGAATCTAAAACTTGACTCACAGGAGAGGATCAAATCATAGAAAGTGAGAGTGTCACTCTTCTTGTACTTAAGTCGGCATTGTGCCTTTTGTATTAAATTCGGATACATTTTCTGTGTTTCATCGTCAATGCGAAATTCCAAAGGATACAGTAAACCTCAAGTGAAGCATTGGAATCTAGTACTGGACTCACAGGGGTGGTTCAAATCATAGAAAGTTAGAGTGTCAGTCCTCTTGTACTTAAGTCAGCATTGTGACTTTTGCATTAAATTCGGATGCAATTTCTGTCTTTGATCGTCAATAAGAAGGTCCAAGGGATACAGTACACCTGACAGGAAACATCGTAATCTAAAACTGGACTCACAGGAGAGTTTCAAATCATAGAAAGTTACAGTGTCAGTCCTCTTGTACTTAATTCGGCATTATGCCTTTTGAATTTAATTGCGATGCAATTTCTGTCTTCCATCGTCAATAAGAAGGTCCAATGTATACAGTAAACCTGAAGTGAAGCATCGGAATCTAAAACTGGACTAACAGGATAGGTTCAAATCATAGAAAGTTAGAGTGTCAGTCCTCTTGCACTTAAGTCGGCATTTTGACATTGGTATTTAATTGGGATGCAATTTCTATGTTTCATCGTCAATAAGAAGGTCCAAGGTATACAGGAAACCTGAAGTGAAGCATCGGAATCTAAAACTGGACTCACAGGAGAGGTTCAAATCATAGAAAGTGAGAGTGTCAGTCCTCATGTGCTTACGTCGGCATTGTGCCTTTTGTATTAAATTTGGGTGCAATTTCTGTATTTCATCGTCAATAAGAAGGTCCAAGGGATACAGTAAACCTGAAGTGAAGCATCGGAATCTAAAACTGGAATCACACAAGAGGTTCAAATCATAGAAAGTTAGTGTGTCACTCCTCACGTACTTAAGCAGGTATTGTGACTTTTGTATTCAATTCGGATGTAATTACTGTGTTTCATCGTCAATAAGAAGGTCCAAGGGATACAGTAAACCAGAAGTGAAGCAGCGGAATCTAAAACTGGACTGACAGGAGAAGTTCAAATCATAGAAAGTTAGAATGTCAGTCCTCTTCTACTTAAGTCGGCATTCAGCCCTTTGTATTAAATTCGGATGCAATTTCTGTGTTTCATCGTCAATAAGAAGGTGCAACGTATACAGAGAACCTGAAGTGAAGCATCGGATTCTAAATCTGGACTCAAAGGAGGGGTTCAAATCATAGAAAGTTAGAGTGTCAGTCCTCTTGTACTTAAGACGGCATTGTGCCTTTTGTATTAAATTCGGATCCAAACTCTGTGTTCATCGTCAATAAGAAGGTCCAAGGGATACAGTACACCTGAAGTGAAGCATCGGAATCTAAAACTGGAATCGCAGGATAGGTTCAAATCATAGAAAGTTTGAGTGTCAATCCTCTTGTACTTATGTTGGCATTGTGCATTTTGTATTAAATTCGGATGCATTGTCTGTGTTTCATCGTCAATACGAAGATCCAAAGGATACAGTAAACCTGACAGGAAACATCGTATTCTAAAACTGGACTCACAGGGGAGGTCCAAATCATAGAATGTTAGAGTGTCAGTCCTCTGGTACTTAAGTCGGCATTGTACCTTTTGTATTAAATTCGGATGCAATTTCTGTGGTTGATCGTCAATAAGAAGGTCCAAGGGATACAGTAAACCTGAAGTAAAGCATCGGAATCTAAAACTGAACTCGCAGGATAGGTTCAAATCTTAGAAATTAGAGTGTCAGTCCTCTTGTACTTAAGTCGGCATTGTGCCTTTAGTATTAAATTCGGATCCAAACTCTGTGTTTCGTCGTCAATAAGAAGGTCCAAGGGATACAGTAAACCTGAAGTGAAGCATCGGAATCTAAAACTGAACTCACAGGAGAGGTTCAAATCATAGAAAGTTAGAGTGTAATTCCTCTTGTACTTAAGTCGGCATTGTGCCTTTTGTATTAAATTCCGATACAATTTCTGTATTTCATCGTCAATAAGAAGGTGCAAGGTATTCAGTAAACCTGAAGTGAAGCAGCGCAATCTAACACTCAACTCACAGGAGAGGTTCAATTCATAGAAAGTGAAAGTGTCAGTCCTCTTATACTTATGTTGGCATTGTGCCTTTTGTATTATATTCGGATGCATTTTCTGTGTTTCATCGTCAATACGAAGATCTAAAGGATACAGTAAACCTGACAGGAAACATCGTAATCTAAAATTGGACTCACAGGAGAGGTCCAAATCATAGAAAGTTACAGTGTCAGTCCTCTTGTAATTAAGTCGGCATTGTGCCTATTGAAATTAATTGCGATGCAATTTCTGTGTTCCATCGTCAATAAGAAGATCCAAGGTATACAGTAAACCTGAAGTGAAGCATTGGAATCTAAAACTAAACTCACAGGAGAGCTTCAAATCATAGAAAGTTAGAGTGTCAGTCCTGTTGCACTTAAGTCGGCATTGTGCCTTTTGTATTAAATTTTTAATGCAATTTCTATATTTCATCGTCAATAAGAAGGTATAAGGTATACAGTATACATGAAGTGAAGCATCGGAATCTAAAACTGGACTCACGGGAGAGGTTCAAATCATAGAAAGTGAAAGTGTCAATCCTCTTTTACTTCAGTCGGCATTGTGCCTTTTATAATAAATTCGGATGCAATTTCTGTGTTTCATCGTCAATGAGAAGGTCCAAGGGATACAGTAAACCAGAAGTGAAGCATCGGAATCTAAAACTGGACTCACAGGAGAGGATCAAATCATAGAAAGTGAGAGTGTCACTCTTCTTGTACTTAAGTCGGTATTGTGCCTTTTGTATTAAATTCGGATGCATTTTCTGTGTTTCATCGTCAATGCGAAATTCCAAAGGATACAGTAAACCTCAAGTGAAGCATTGGTATCTAATACTGGACTCACAGGGGTGGTTCAAATCATAGAAAGTTACAGTGTCAGTCCTCTTGTACTTAAGTCAGCATTGTGACTTTTGTATTAAATTCGGATGCAATTTCTGTGTTTGATCGTCAATAAGAAGGTCCAAGGGATACAGTACACCTGACAGGAAACATCGTAATCTAAAACTGGACTCACAGGAGAGGTTCAAATCATAGAATGTTACAGTGAAAGTAATCTTGTACTTAAGTCGGCATTATGCTTTTTGAATTTAATTGCGATGCAATTTCTGTGTTCCATCGTCAATAAGAAGGTCCAAGGTATACAGGAAACCTGAAGTGAAGCACCGGAATCTAAAACTGGACTCACAGGTGAGGTTCAAATCATAGAAAGTGAGAGTGTCAGTCCTCTTGTGCTTAAGTCGGCATTGTGCCTTTTGTATTAAATTCGAATGCAATTTCTATGTTTGATCGTCAATAAGAAGGTACAAGGTATACAGGAAACCTGAAGTGAAGCACCGGAATCTAAAACTGGACTCACAGGATAGGTTCAAATCATAGAAAGTGAGAGTGTCAGTCCTCTTGTACTTAAGTCGGCATTGTGACATTTGTATTAAATTCGGATGCAATTTGTGTGTTTGATCGTCAATAAGAAGGTTTAAGGGATACAGTAAACCTGACAGGAAACATCGTAATCTAAAACTGGACCCACAGGAGAGGTTCAAATCATAGAAAGTTACAGTGTCAGTCCTCTTGTACTTAAGTCGGCATTGTGCCTTTTGAATTTAATTGCGATGCAATTTCTGTGTTCCATCGTCAATAAGAAGGTCCAAGGTATATAAAAAACCTGATGTGAAGCATCGGAATCTAAAACTGGACTAACAGGAGAGGTTCAAATCATAGAAAGTTAGAGTGTCAGTCCTCTTGCAAGTAAGTCGGCATTGTACCATTTGTATTAAATTCGGATGCAATTTCTATGTTTCATCGTCAATAAGAAGGTCCAAGGTATACAGGAAACCTGAAGTGAAGCACCGGAATCTAAAACTGGACTCACAGGAGAGGTTCAAATCATAGAAAGTGAGAGTGTCAGTCCTCTTGTGCTTAAGTCGGCATTGTGCCTTTTGTATTAAATTCGGATGCAATTTCTGTGTTTCATCGTCAATAAGAAGGTCCAAGGGATACAGTAAACATGAAGTGAAGTATCGGAATCTAAAACTGGACTCACAGGAGAGGTTCAAATCATAGAAAGTGAGAGAGTCAGTCCTCTTGTACTTAAGTCGGCATTATGCCATTTGTAATAAATCCGGATGCAATGTCTGTGTTTCATCGTCAATAAGAATGTCCAAGGGATACAGTAAACCTGAAGTGAAGCATCGGAATCTAAAACTGGACTCACACGAGAGGTTCAAATCATAGAAAGTTAGTGTGTCACTCCTCACGTACTTAAGCCGGTATTGTGACTTTTGTATCAAATTCGGATGTAATTACTGTGCTACGTCGTCAATAAGAAGGTCCAAGGAATACAGTAAACCTGAAGTGAAGCATGGGAATCTAAAACTGGACTCACAGGAGAACTTCAAATCATAGAAAGTTAGAATGTCAGTCCTCTTGTACTTAAGTCGGCATTGATCTTTTTGTATTAAATTCGGATGCAATTTCTGTGTTTCATCGTCAATAAGAAGGTGCAAGGTATACAGTAAACCTGAAGTGTAGCATCGGAATCTAAAACTGGACTCACAGGAGAGGTTCAAATCATAGAAAGTGAGAGAGTCAGTCCTCTTGTACTTAAGTCGGCATTATGCCATTTGTAATAAATCCGGATGCAATGTCTGTGTTTCATCGTCAATAAGAATGTCCAAGGGATACAGTACACCTGAAGTGAAGCATCGGAATCTAAAACTGGAATCGCAGGATAGGTTCAAATCATAGAAAGTTTGAGTGTCAGTCCTCTTGTACTTAAGACGGCATTGTGCCTTTTGTATTAAATTCGGATCCAAACTCTGTGTTTCATCGTCAATAAGAAGGTCCAAGGGATACAGTAAACCTGAAGTGAAGCATCGGAATCTAAAACTGGAATCGCAGGATAGGTTCAAATCATAGAAAGTTTGAGTGTCAATCCTCTTGTACTTATGTTGGCATTGTGCATTTTGTATTAAATTCGGATGCATTGTCTGTGTTTCATCGTCAATACGAAGATCCAAAGGATACAGTAAACCTGACAGGAAACATCGTATTCTAAAACTGGACTCAAAGGGGAGGTCCAAATCATAGAATGTTAGAGTGTCAGTCCTCTGGTACTTAAGTCGGCATTGTACCTTTTGTATTAAATTCGGATGCAATTTTTGTGTTAGATCGTCAATAAGATGGTCCAAGGGATACAGTAAACCTGAAGTAAAGCATCGGAATCTAAAACTGAACTCGCAGGATAGGTTCAAATCTTAGAAATTAGAGTGTCAGTCCTCTTGTACTTAAGTCGGCATTGTGCCTTTAGTATTAAATTCGGATCCAAACTCTGTGTTTCGTCGTCAATAAGAAGGTCCAAGGGATACAGTAAACCTGAAGTGAAGCATCGGAATCTAAAACTGAACTCACAGGAGAGGTTCAAATCATAGAAAGTTAGAGTGTCAGTCCTCTTGTACTTAAGTCGGCATTGTGCCTTTTGTATTAAATTCTGATACAATTTCTGTATTTCATCGTCAATAAGAAGGTGCAAGGTATTCAGTAAACCTGAAGTGAAGCAGCGCAATCTAACACTCAACTCACAGGAGAGGTTCAATTCATAGAAAGTGAAAGTATCAGTCCTCTTATACTTATGTTGGCATTGTGCCTTTTGTATTATATACGGATGCATTTTCTGTGTTTCATCGTCAATACGAAGATCTAAAGGATACAGTAAACCCGACAGGAAACATCGTAATCTAAAATTGGACTCACAGGAGAGGTCCAAATCATAGAAAGTTACAGTGTCAGTCCTCTTGTACCTAAGTTGGCATTGTGCCTATTGAAATTAATTGCGATGCAATTTCTGTGTTCCATCGTCAATAAGAAGATCCAAGGTATACAGTAAACCTGAAGTGAAGCATTGGAATCTAAAACTAAACTCACAGAAGAGCTTCAAATCATAGAAAGTTAGAGTGTCAGTCCTGTTGCACTTAAGTCGGCATTGATCCATTTGTATTTAATTCGGATGCAATTTCTATGTTTCATCGTCAATAAGAAGGTCCAAGGTATACAGGAAACCTGAAGTGAAGCACCGGAATCTAAAACTGGACTCACGGGAGAGGTTCAAATCATAGAAAGTGAGAGTGTCAGTCCTCTTGTACTTAAGTCGGCATTATGCCATTTGTAATAAATCCGGATGCAATATCTGTGTTTCATCGTCAATAAGAAGGTCCCAGGGATACAGTAAACCTGAAGTGAAGCATCGGAATCTAAAACTGGAATCACACGAGAGGTTCAAATCATAGAAAGTTAGTGTGTCACTCCTCACGTACTTAAGCCGGTATTGTGACTTTTGTATTCAATTCGGATGTAATTACTGTGTTTCATCGTCAATAAGAAGGTCCAAGGGATACCGTAAACCTGAAGTGAAGCAGCGGAATATCAAACTGGACTCACAGGAGAAGTTCAAATCATAGAAACTAAGACAATCAGTCGTCTTTTACTTAAGTCGGCATTGTGCCCTTTGTATTAAATTCGGATGCAATTTCTGTGTTTCATCGTCAATAAGAAGGTCTAAGGTATACTGTATACCTGAAGTGAAGCATCAGAATCTAAAACTGGACTCACAGGAGAGGATCATATCATAAAAAGTTAGAGTGTCAGTCCTCTAGTACTTAAGTCGGCATTGTGCCTTTTGTATTAAATTCGGATGCAATTTCTGTGTTTCATCGTCGATACGAAGATCTAAAGGATACAGAAAAACCTGACAGGAAACATCGTAATCTAAAACTGGACTCACAGGGGAGGTCCAAATCATAGAAAGTGAGAGTGTCAGTCCTCTTGTACTTATGTTGGCATTGTGCCTTTTGTATTAAATTCGGATGCATTTTCTGTGTTTCATCGTCGATACGAAGATCTAAAAGATACAATAAACCTGACAGGAAACATCGTAATCTAAAACTGGACTCACAGGGGAGGTCCAAATCATAGAAAGTTAGAATGTCAGTCCTCTTGTACTTAAGTCGGCATTGTGCCTTTTGTATTAAATTCGGATCCAAAATCTGTGTTTCATCGTCAATAAGAAGGTCCAAGGGATACAGTAAACCTGAAGTGAAGCATCGGAATCTAAAACTGGAATCGCAGGATAGGTTCAAATCATAGCAAGTTTGAGTGTCAATCCTCTTGTACCTATATTGGCATTGTGCATTTTGTTTTAAATTCGGATGCATTGTCTGTGTTTCATCGTCAATACGAAGATCCAAAGGATACAGTAAACCTGACAGGAAACATCGTAATCTAAAACTGGACTCACATGGGAGGTCCAAATCATAGAAAGTTAGAGTGTCAGTCCTCTGGTACTTAAGTCGGCATTGTACCTTTTGTATTAAATTTGGATGCAATTTCTGTGTTTCATCGTCAATAAGAAGGTCCAAGGGATACAGTAAACCTGAAGTAAAGCATCGGAATCTAAAACTAAACTCGCAGGATAGGTTCAAATCATAGAAAGTTAGTGTGTCAGTCCTCTTGTACTTAAGTCGGAATTGTGCCTTTAGTATTAAATTCGGATCCAAACTCTGTGTTGCATCGTCAATAAGAAGGTCCAAGGGATACAGTAAACCTGAAGTGAAGCATCGGAATCTAAATCTGGACTCACAGGAGAGGTTCAAATCATAGAAACTAAGACAATCAGTCCTCTTTTACTTAAGTCGGCATTGTGCCCTTTGTATTAAATTCGGAAGCAATTTCTGTGTTTCATCGTCAATAAGAAGGTCTAAGGTATACAGTATACCTGAAGTGAAGCATCGGAATCTAAAACTGGACTCACAGGAGAGGTTCAAATCATAGAAAGTGAGAGTGTCAGTCCTCTTGTACTTAAGTCGGCATTGTGCCTTTTGTATTAAATTCCATTGCAAACTCTGTGTTGCATCGTCAATAAGAAGGTCCAAAGGATACAGTAAACCTGAAATGAAGCATCAGAATCTAAAACTGGACTCACAGGAGAGGTTCAAATCATAGAAAGTGAGAGTGTCAGTCCTCTTGTACTTTTGGCGGCATTGTGCCTTTTGTATTAAGTTCCGATGCAATTTCTGTGTTTCATCGTCAATAAGAAGGTGCAAGGTACACAGTAAACCTGCAGTGAAGCATCGGAATCTAAAACTGGACTCACATTAGAGGTTCAAATCATAGAAAGTTAGAGTGTCAGTCCTCTTGTACTGAAGTCGGTATTGTGCCTTTTGGATTAAATTCGGATGCGATTTCTGTGTTTCAACGTCAATAAGAAGGTGCAAGGGATACAGTAAACCTGAAGTGAAGCATCGGCATCTAAAACTGGACTCACAGGAGAGGTTCAAATTATAGAAAGTAAGACTGTCAGTCATCTAGTACTTGAGTTGGCATTGTGCCTTTTGTATTAAATTCGGATGCGATTTCTGTGTTTCAACGTCAATAAGAAGGTGCAAGGTACACAGTAAACCTGCAGTGAAGCATCGGAATCTAAAACTGGACTAACAGGAGAGGTTCAAATTATAGAAAGTAAGACTGTCAGTCATCTAGTACTTGAGTCGGCATTGTGCCTTTTGTATTAAATTACGATGCAATTTCTGAGTTTCATCGTCAATAAGAAAGTCTAAGGTACACAGTATACCTGAAGTGAAGCATCGGAATCTAAATCTGGACTCACAGGAGAGGTTCAAATCATTGAAAGTTAGAGTGTCAGTCCTCTTGTACTTAGGTCTTCATTCTGCATTTTGTATTAAATTCGCTTGCAATTTAGGTGTTTCATCGTCAGTAATCAGGTCCAAGGGATACAGTAAACCTGAAGTGAAGCATCGGAATCTATAACTGGACTCACAGGAGAGGTTCAAATCATAGAAAGTGAGACTGTCAGTCCTCTTGTACTTATGTCAACAGCGTGCCTTTTGTATTAAATTCGGATGCAATTTCTGTGTTTCATCGTCAATAAGAAGGTCCAAGGTATATAGTATACCTGAAGTGAAGCATCGGAATCTATAACTGGACTCACAGGATAGGTTCATATCATAGAAAGTTAGAGTGTCAGTCCTCAAGTACTTAAGTCGGCATTGTGCCTTTTGTATTAAATTCGGATCCAAACTCTGTGTTCCATCGTCAATAAGAAGGACCAAGGGATACAGTAAACCTGAAGTGAAGCATCGGAATCTAGAACAGGACTCACAGGATGGATTCATATCATAGAAAGTTAGAGTGTCAGTCCTCAGGTACTTAAGTCGGCATTGTGCCTTTTGCATTAAATAGGGATGGAATATCTATGTTTTATCGTCAATTAGAAGGTCCAAGGGATACAGTAAACCTGAAGTGAAGCATCGGAATTTAAATCTGGACTCACAGGAGGGGTTGAAATCTTAGAAAATTAGAGTGTCTGTCCTCTTGTACTTAAGTCGGCATTAAACCTTTTGAATTTAATTCCGCTGCAATTTCTGTGTCTCATCGTCAATGAGAACGTGCAAGGTATACAGTAAACCTGAAGTGAAGCATCGGAATCTAAAACTGGACTCACAGGAGAGGTTCGAATCATAGAAACTAAGACAATCAGTCCTCTTGTACTTACGTCGGCATTGTGCCCTTTGTATTAAATTCGGAAGCAATTTCTGTGTTTCATCGTCAATAAGAAGGTCTAAGGTATACAGTATACCTGAAGTGAAGCATCGGAATCTAAAACTGGACTCACAGGAGAGGATCTAATCATAAAAAGTAAGAGTGTCAGTCCTCTAGTACTTAAGTCGGCATTGTGCCTTTTGTATTAAATTGGGATGCAATTTCTGTGTTTCATCGTCAATAAGAAGGTCCAAGGGATACAGTAAACCTGAAGTGAAGCATCGGAATCTAAATCTGGACTCACAGCAGAGGTTCAAATCTTAGAGAGTTAGCGTATCACTCCTCTTGTACTTAAGTCGGTGTTGTGGCCTTTGTATTAAATTCGGATGCAATATCTGTGTTTCATCGTCAATAAGAACGTCCAAGGGATACAGTAAACCTGAAGTGAAGCATCAGGATCTAAAACTGGACTCACAGGAGAGTTTCAAATCATAGAAAGTGAGAGTGTCAGTCCTCTTGTACTTAAGTCGGCATTGTGCCTTTTGTATTAAATTCCAATGCAAACTCTGTGTTGCATCGTCAATAAGAAGGTCCAAGGGATACAGTAAACCTGAAATGAAGCTTCGGAATCTAAAACTGGACTCACAGGAGAGGTTCAAATCATAGAAAGTGAGAGTGTCAGTCCTCTTGTACTTTTGTCGGCATTGTGCCTTTTGTATTAAATTCCGATGCAATTTCTGTGTTTCATCGTCTATAAGAAGGTGCAAGGTACACAGTAAACCTGAAGTGAAGCATCGGAATCTAAAACTGGACTCACATTAGAGGTTCAAATCATAGAAAGTTAGAGTGTCAGTCCTCTTGTACTTAAGTCGGTATTGTGCCTTTTGTATTAAATTCGGATATAATTTCTGTGTTTCAACGTCAATAAGAAGGTGCAAGGGATACAGTAAACCGGAAGTGAAGCATCGGAATCTAAAACTGGACTAACAGGAGAGGTTCAAATTATAGAAAGTAAGACTGTCAGTCATCTAGTACTTGAGTCGGCATTGTGCCTTTTGTATTAAATTAGGATGCAATTTCTGAGTTTCATCGTCAATAAGAAGGGCTAAGGTACACAGTATACCTGAAGTGAAGCATCAGAATCTAAATCTGGACTCACAGGAGAGGTTCAAATCATTGAAAGTTAGAGTGTCAGTCCTCTTGTACTTAGGTCTTCATTCTGCATTTTGTATTAAATTCGCATGCTATTTAGGTGTTTCATCGTCAATAATCAGATCCAAGGGATACAGTAAACCTGTAGTATAGCATCGGAATCTATAACTGGACTCACAGGAGAGGTTCAAATCATAGAAAGGGAGACTGTCAGTCCTCTTGTACTTATGTCAACAGCGTGCCTTTTGTATTAAATTCGGATGCAATTTCTGTGTTTCATCGTCAATAAGAAGGTCCAAGGTATACAGTATACCTGAAGTGAAGCATCGGAATCTATAACTGGACTCACAGGATTGGTTCATATCATAGAAAGTTAGAGTGTCAGTCCTCAAGTACTTAAGTCGGCATTGCGCCTTTTGTATTAAATTCGGATCCAAACTCTGTGTTCCATCGTCAATAAGAAGGACCAAGGGATACAGTAAACCTGAAGTGAAGCATCGGAATCTAAAACAGGACTCACAGGATAGGTTCATATCAAAGAAAGTTAGAGTGTCAGTCCTCAGGTACTTAAGTCGGCATTGTGCCTTTTGCATTAAATAGGGATGGAATATCTGTGTTTTATCGTCAATTACAAGGTCCATGGGATACAGTAAACCTGAAGTGAAGCATCGGAATCTAAATCTGGACTCACAGGAGAGGTTCAAATCTTAGAAAATTAGAGTGTCTGTCCTCTTGTACTTAAGTCGGCATTAAACTTTTTGAATTTGATTCCGCTGCAATTTCTGTGTCTCATCGTCAATAAGAACGTGCAAGGTATACAGTAAACCTGAAGTGAAGCATCGGAATCTAAAACTGGACGCACAGGAGTGGTTCAATTCATAGAAAGTTAGAGTGTCACTCCTCTTGTACTTAAGTCGGCATTGTGCATTTTGTATTAAATTTGGATACAATATCTGATTTCATCGTAAATGAGAAAGTCCTAGGGATACAGTAAACCCGAAGTGTAGCACGGAATCTAAATCTGGACTCACTGGAGAGGTTCAAATCATAGAAAGTTGGAGTGACTGTCCTCTTGTACTTAGGTTGGCATTCTGCCTTTTGTATTAAATTCGGATGCAATTTAGGTGTTTCATCGTCAATAAGAAGGTGCAAGGTATACAGTAAACCTGAAGTGTAGCTTCGAAATCTAAATCTGGACTCACAGGAGAGGTTCAAATCATTGAAAGATAGAGTGTCAGTCCTCTAGTACTTAACTCGGCATTGTGCCTTTTGTATTCCATTCGGATGCAAACACTGTGTTTCATCGTCAATATGAAGGTTCAAGGGATAGAGTAAACCTGAAGAGAAGCTTCGGAATCTAAAACTGGACTCACAGGAGAGGTTCAAATTATAGAAAGTGAGAGTGTCAGTCCTCTTGTACTTAAGTCGGCATTGTGCCATTTGTATAAAATTCAGATGCAATTTCTGTGTTTCATCGTTAATAAGAAGGTGTAAGGTATACAGAATACCTGAAGTGAAGCATCGGAATCTAAAACTGGACTCACAGGAGAGGTTCAAATCATAGAAACTAAGACAATCAGTCCTCTTTTACTTAAGTCGGCATTGTGCCCTTTGTATTAAATTCGGAAGCAATTTCTGTGTTTCATCGTCAATAAGAAGGTCTAAGGTATACAGTATACCTGAAGTGAAGCATCGGAATCTAAAACTTGACTCACAGGAGAGGATCATATCATAAAAAGTTAGAGTGTCAGTCCTCTAGTACTTAAGTCGGCATTGTGCCTTTTGTATTAAATTGGGATGCAATTTCTGTGTTTCATCGTCAATAAGAAGGTCCAAGGGATACAGTAAACCTGAAGTGAAGCATCGGAATCTAAAACTGGACTCATAGCAGAGGTTCAAATCTTAGAGAGTTAGCGTATCACTACTCTTGTACTTAAGTCGGTATTGTGGCCTTTGTATTAAATTCGGATGCAATATCTGTGTTTCATCGTCAATAAGAAGGTCCAAGGGATACAGTAAAGCTCAAGTGAAGCATCAGGATCTAAAACTGGACTCACAGGAGAGGTTCAAATCATAGAAAGTGAGAGTGTCAG
Source organism: Schistocerca piceifrons (assembly GCF_021461385.2). NCBI lineage: Eukaryota > Metazoa > Arthropoda > Insecta > Orthoptera > Acrididae > Schistocerca > Schistocerca piceifrons. The sequence continues at coordinate 1,110,740,368 of NC_060139.1, forward strand.
TCCTCTTGTACTTAAGTCGGCATTGTGCCTTTGTATTAAATTCCATTGCAAACTCTGTGTTGCATCGTCAATAAGAAGGTCCAAGGGATACAGTAAACCTGAAATGAAGCATCGGAATCTAAAACTGGACTCACAGGAGAGGTTCAAATCATAGAAAGTGAGAGTGTCAGTCCTCTTGTACTTTTGTCGGCATTGTGCCTTTTGTATTAAGTTCCGATGCAATTTCTGTGTTTCATCGTCAATAAGAAGGTGCAAGGTACACAGTAAACCTGCAGTGAAGCATCGGAATCTAAAACTGGACTCACTATAGAGGTTCAAATCATAGAAAGTTAGAGTGTCAGTCCTCTTGTACTGAAGTCGGTATTGTGCCTTTTGGATTAAATTCGGATGCGATTTCTGTGTTTCAACGTCAATAAGAAGGTGCAAGGGATACAGTAAACCTGAAGTGAAGCATCGGCATCTAAAACTGGACTCACAGGAGAGGTTCAAATTATAGAAAGTAAGACTGTCAGTCATCTAGTACTTGAGTTGGCATTGTGCCTTTTGTATTAAATTCGGATGCGATTTCTGTGTTTCAACGTCAATAAAAAGGTGCAAGGTACACAGTAAACCTGCAGTGAAGCATCGGAATATAAAACTGGACTAACAGGAGAGGTGCAAATTATAGAAAGTAAGACTGTCAGTCATCTAGTACTTGAGTCGGCATTGTGCCTTTTGTATTAAATTAGGATGCAATTTCTGAGTTTCATCGTCAATAAGAAGGTCTAAGGTACACAGTATACCTGAAGTGAAGCATCGGAATCTAAATCTGGACTCACAGGAGAGGTTCAAATCATTGAAAGTTAGAGTGTCAGTCCTCTTGTACTTAGGTCTTCATTCTGCATTTTGTATTAAATTCGCTTGCAATTTAGGTGTTTCATCGTCAGTAATCAGGTCCAAGGGATACAGTAAACCTGAAGTGAAGCATCGGAATCTAAAACTGGACTCACAGGAGAGGATCTAATCATAAAAAGTAAGAGTGTCAGTCCTCTAGTACTTAAGTCGGCATTGTGCCTTTTGCATTAAATAGGGATGGAATATCTGTGTTTTATCGTCAATTAGAAGGTCCAAGGGATACAGTAAACCTGAAGTGAAGCATCGGAATCTGAATCTGGACTCACAGGAGGGGTTGAAATCTTAGAAAATTAGAGTGTCTGTCCTCTTGTACTTAAGTCGGCATTAAACCTTTTGAATTTAATTCCGCTGCAATTTCTGTGTCTCATCGTCAATGAGAACGTGCAAGGTATACAGTAAACCTGAAGTGAAGCATCGGAATCTAAAACTGGACTCACAGGAGAGGTTCAAATCATAGAAACTAAGACAATCAGTCCTCTTGTACTTAAGTCGGCATTGTGCCCTTTGTATTAAATTCGGAAGCAATTTCTGTGTTTCATCGTCAATAAGAAGGTCTAAGGTATACAGTATACCTGAAGTGAAGCATCGGAATCTAAAACTGGACTCACAGGAGAGGATCTAATCATAAAAAGTAAGAGTGTCAGTCCTCTAGTACTTAAGTCGGCATTGTGCCTTTTGTATTAAATTGGGATGCAATTTCTGTGTTTCATCGTCAATAAGAAGGTCCAAGGGATACAGTAAACCTGAAGTGAAGCATCGGAATCTAAATCTGGACTCACAGCAGAGGTTCAAATCTTAGAGAGTTAGCGTATCACTCCTCTTGTACTTAAGTCGGTATTGTGGCCTTTGTATTAAATTCGGATGCAATATCTGTGTTTCATCGTCAATAAGAAGGTCCAAGGGATACAGTAAACCTGAAGTGAAGCATCAGGATCTAAAACTGGACTCACAGGAGAGTTTCAAATCATAGAAAGTGAGAGTGTCAGTCCTCTTGTACTTAAGTCGGCATTGTGCCTTTTGTATTAAATTCCAATGCAAACTCTGTGTTGCATCGTCAATAAGAAGGTCCAAGGGATACAGTAAACCTGAAATGAAGCTTCGGAATCTAAAACTGGACTCACAGGAGAGGTTCAAATCATAGAAAGTGAGAGTGTCAGTCCTCTTGTACTTTTGTCGGCATTGTGCCTTTTGTATTAAATTCCGATGCAATTTCTGTGTTTCATCGTCTATAAGAAGGTGCAAGGTACACAGTAAACCTGAAGTGAAGCATCGGAATCTAAAACTGGACTCACATTAGAGGTTCAAATCATAGAAAGTTAGAGTGTCAGTCCTCTTGTACTTAAGTCGGTATTGTGCCTTTTGTATTAAATTCGAATATAATTTCTGTGTTTCAACGTCAATAAGAAGGTGCAAGGGATACAGTAAACCGGAAGTGAAGCATCGGAATCTAAAACTGGACTAACAGGAGAGGTTCAAATTATAGAAAGTAAGACTGTCAGTCATCTAGTACTTGAGTCGGCATTGTGCCTTTTGTATTAAATTAGGATGCAATTTCTGAGTTTCATCGTCAATAAGAAGGTCTAAGGTACACAGTATACCTGAAGTGAAGCATCAGAATCTAAACCTGGACTCACAGGAGAGGTTCAAATCATTGAAAGTTAGAGTGTCAGTCCTCTTGTACTTAGGTCTTCATTCTGCATTTTGTATTAAATTCGCATGCAATTTAGGTGTTTCATCGTCAATAATCAGATCCAAGGGATACAGTAAACCTGAAGTATAGCATCGGAATCTATAACTGGACTCACAGGAGAGGTTCAAATGATAGAAAGGGAGACTGTCAGTCCTCTTGTACTTATGTCAACAGCGTGCCTTTTGTATTAAATTCGGATGCAATTTCTGTGTTTCATCGTCAATAAGAAGGTCCAAGGTATACAGTATACCTGAAGTGAAGCATCGGAATCTATAACTGGACTCACAGGATTGGTTCAAATCATAGAAAGTTAGAGTGTCAGTCCTCAAGTACTTAAGTCGGCATTGCGCCTTTTGTATTAAATTCGGATCCAAACTCTGTGTTCCATCGTCAATAAGAAGGACCAAGGGATACAGTAAACCTGAAGTGAAGCATCGGAATCTAAAACAGGACTCACAGGATAGGTTCATATCATAGAAAGTTAGAGTGTCAGTCCTCAGGTACTTAAGTCGGCATTGTGGCTTTTGCATTAAATAGGGATGGAATATCTGTGTTTTATCGTCAATTACAAGGTCCATGGGATACAGTAAACCTGAAGTGAAGCATCGGAATCTAAATATGGACTCACAGGAGAGGTTCAAATCTTAGAAAATTAGAGTGTCTGTCCTCTTGTACTTAAGGCGGCATTAAACTTTTTGAATTTAATTCCGCTGCAATTTCTGTGTCTCATCGTCAATAAGAACGTGCAAGGTATACAGTAAACCTGAAGTGAAGCATCGGAATCTAAAACTGGACTCACAGGAGAGGTTCAATTCATAGAAAGTTAGAGTGTCACTCCTCTTGTACTTAAGTCGGCATTGTGCATTTTGTATTAAATTTGGATACAATATCTGATTTCATCGTAAATGAGAAAGTCCTAGGGATACAGTAAACCCGAAGTGTAGCACGGAATCTAAATCTGGACTCACAGGAGAGGTTCAAATCATAGAAAGTTAGAGTGACTGTCCTCTTGTACTTAGGTTGGCATTCTGCCTTTTGTATTAAATTCGGATGCAATTTAGGTGTTTCATCGTCAATAAGAAGGTGCAAGGTATACAGTAAACCTGAAGTGTAGCTTCGAAATCTAAATCTGGACTCACAGGAGAGGTTCAAATCATTGAAAGATAGAGTGTCAGTCCTCTAGTACTTAAGTCGGCATTGTGCCTTTTGTATTCAATTCGGATGCAAACACTGTGTTTCATCGTCAATAAGAAGGTCCAAGGGATAGAGTAAACCTGAAGAGAAGCTTCGGAATCTAAAACTGGACTCACAGGAGAGGTTCAAATTATAGAAAGTGAGAGTGTCAGTCCTCTTGTACTTAAGTCGGCATTGTGCCATTTGTATAAAATTCGGATGCAATTTCTGTGTTTCATCGTTAATAAGAAGGTGTAAGGTATACAGAATACCTGAAGTGAAGCATCGGAATCTAAAACTGGACTCACAGGAGAGGTTCAAATCATAGAAAGTTAGTGTCAGTCTTCTAGTACTTAAGTCGGCATTGTGCCTTATGTATTAAGTTGGGATGCAATTTCTGTGTTTCATCGTCAATAAGAAGGTCCAAGGGATACAGTAAACCTGAAGTGACGAATCGGAATCTAAAACTGGACTCACAGGAGAGGTTCAAAATATAGAGAGTTAGAGTATCACTCCTCTTGTACTTAAGTCGGCATTGTGCCCTTCTTATTAAATTCGGATGCTATTTCTGTGTTTCATCGTCAATAAGAAGGTCCAAGGTATACAGTAAACCTGAAGTAAAGCATCGGAATCTAAAACTGGACTCACAGGAGAAGTTCAAATCATAGAAAGTGAGACTGTCAGTCCTCTTGTACTTAAGTCGGCATTGTGCCTTTTGTATTAAATTCGGATGCAATTTCTGTGATTCATTGTCAATAAGAATGTCCAAAGTATACAGTATACCTGAAGTGAAGCATCGGAATCTAAAACTGGACTCACAGGAGAGGTTCAAATCATAGAAAGTTGGAGTGTCAGTCCTCTAGTACTTAAGTCGGCATTGTGAATTTTGTATTAAATACTGATGCAATTTTCGTGTTTCATCGTCAATAAGAAGGTCCATGGGATACAGTAAACCTGAAGTGAAGCATCGGTATCTAAATCTGGACGCACAGGAGAGGTTCAAAGCTTAGAAAATTAGAGTGTCTGTCCTCTTGTACTTAAGCCTGCATCGTACCTTTTGAATTTAATTCCGATGCAATATCTGTGTTTCAACGACAATAAGAACGTGCAAGGTATACAGTAACCCTGAAGTGAAGCATCGGAATCTAAAACTGGACTCACAGGAGAGGTTCAAATCACAGAGAGTGAGAGTGTCAGTCCTCTTGTACTTAAGTCGGCGTTGTGCCTTTTGTATTAAATTCCGATGCAATTTCTGTGTTTCATCGTCAATAAGAAGGTGCAAGGTACACAGTAAACCTGAAGTGAAGCATCGGAATTTAAAACTGGACTCACATTAGAGGTTCAAATCATAGAAAGTTAGAGTGTACGTCCTCTTGTCCTTAAGTCGGCATTTTGCCTTTTGTATTAAATTCGGATGCAATTTCTTTGTTTCATTGTCATTAAGAAGGTGCAAGAGATGCAGTAAACCTGAAGTGAAGCATCGGAATCTAAAACTCGACTCACAGGAGAGGTTCCAATTATAGATAGTGAGAGTGTCAGACCTCTTGTACTTAAGTTGGCATTGTGCCTCTTGTATTAAATTCGGATGCAATTTCTGTGTTTCATCATCAATAAGAAGGTCCAAGGGATACAGTAAACCTGGAGTGAAGCATCGGAATCTAAAACTGGACTCACAGGAGAGGTTCAAATCGTAGAAAGTTAGAGTGTCAGTCCTTTTGCACTTAGGTAGGCATTGTGCCTTTTGTATTAAATTCGGATGCAATTTCAGTGTTTCATCGTCAATAAGAAGGTGCAAGGGATACAGTACACCTGAAGTGAAGCATCGGAATCAAAAACTGGACACACAGGAGAGGTTCAAATCATGGAAAGGTAGAGTGTCACTCCTCTTGTACTTAAGTCGGCATTGTCTCTTTTGTATTAAATTCGGATGCAATTTCTGCGTTTTATCGTCAATAAGAAGGTCCAAGGGATACAGTAATCCTGAAGTGAAGCATCGGAATCTAAAACTGGACTCACAGGAGAGGTTCAAATCATAGAAACTTAGAGTGTCAGTCCTCTTCTACTTAATTCGGCATTGTGCCTTTTGTATTAAATTCCGATGCAATTTCTGTGTTTCATCGTCAATAAGAAGGTGCAAGGTACACTTTAAACATGGTATGAAGCATCAGAAAATAAAGCTGGACTCACAGGAGAGGTTCAAATCATAGTATGTTGGAGTGTCAGTCCTTCTGTACATAAGTCGGCATTGTGCCTTTTGAATTTAATTCCGATGCAATTTCTGTGTTTCATCGTCAATAAGAAGGTCCAAGGGATACAATAAACGTGAAGTGAAGCATTGGAATCTAAAACTGGACCCACAGGAGAGGTTCAAATCAAAGAAAGTGAGAGTGTCAGTCCTCTTTTACTTAAGTCAGCATTGTGCGTTTTGAATTTAATTCCGATGCAATTTCTGTGTTTCATCGTCAATAAGAAGGTCCAAGGGATACAATAAACCTGAAGTGAAGCATCGGAATCTAAAACTGGACCCACAGGAGAGGTTCAAATCATAGAAAGTGAGAGTGTCAGTCCTCTTTTACTTAAGTCGGCATTGTGCTTTTGGAATTTAATTCCGATGCAATTTCTCTGTTTCATAGTCAATAAGAAGGTCCAAGGGATACAGTAAACCTGAAGTGATGCATCGGAATCTAAAACTGGACTCACAGGAGAGGTTCAAATCATGGAAAGTGTGAGTGTCAGTCCTCTTGTACTTTAGTCGTCATTGTGCCATTTGTATTAAATTGGGATGCAGTTTCTGTGTTTCATCGTCAATAAGAAGCTCCAAGGGATACTGTAAACCTGAAGAGAAGCATCGGAATCTAAAACGGGACTCACAGGAGAGGTTCAAATCATAGAAATTTAGAGTGCCACCCCTCTTGTACTTAAGTCGGCATTGTACCTTTTGTACTCAATTCGGATGCAATTTCTGTGTTTCATCGTCAATAAGAAGGTGCAAGGGATACAGTACACCTGAAGTGAAGCATCGGAATCTAAAACTGGACTCACTGGAGAGGTTCAAATCATAAAAAGTGAGAGTGTCAGACCTCTTGTACTTAAGTTGGCATTGTGCCTTTTGTATTAAATTCGGATGCAATTTCTGTGTTTCACCATCAATAAGAAGGTCCAAGGGATACAGTAAACCTGAAGTGAAGCATCGGAATCTAAAACTGGACTCACAGGAGAGGTTCAAATCATAGAGAGTTAAGGTATCACTCCTCTTGTACTTAAGTCGGCATTGTGCCCTTTTTATTAAATTCGGATGCTATATCTGTGTTTCATCGTCTATAAGAAGGTCCAAGGTATACAGTAAACCTGAAGTGAAGCATCAGAATCTAAAACTGGACTCACAGGAGAGGTTCAAATCATAGAAAGTGAGACTGTCAGTCCTCTTGTACTTAAGTCGGCATTGTGCGTTTTGTATTAAATTCGGATGCAATTTCTGTGTTTCATTGTCAATAAGAAAGTCCAAGGTATACAGTATACCTGAAGTGAAGCGTCGGAATCTAAAACTGGACTCACTGGAGAGGTTCAAATCATAGAAAGTTGGAGTGTCAGTCCTCTAGTACTTAAGTCGGCATTGTGCATTTTGTATTAAATACTGATGCAATATCCGTGTTTCATCGTCAATAAGAAGGTCCAAGGGATACAGTAAACCTGAAGTGAAGCATCGGTATCTAAATCTGGACTCGCAGGAGAGGTTCATATCACTGAGAGTGAGAGTGTCTGTCCTCTTGTACTTAAGTCTGCATCGTACATTTTGAATTTAATTCCGATGCAATTTCTGTTTTTCAACGACAATAAGAACGTGCAAGGTATACAGTAACCCTGAAGTGAAGCATCGGAATCTAAAACTGGACTCACAGGAGAGGTTCATATCACAGAGAGTGAGAGTGTCAGTCCTCTTGTACTTAAGTCGGCATTGTGCCTTTTGTATTAAATTCGGATGCAAATTCTGTGTTTCATTGTCAATAAGAAGGTCCAAGGTATACAGTAAACCTGAAGTGAAGCATCGCAATCTAAAACTGGACTCAAAGGAGAGGTTCATAATCATAGAAAGTTAGAGTGTCAGTCCTCTTGTACTTAAGTCGGCATTGTGCCTTTTGTATTAAATTCGGATGCAAATTCTGTGTTTCATTGTCAATAAGAAGGGCAAAAGTATACGGTATACCTGAAGAGAAGCATCAGAATCTAAAACTGGACTCACTGGAGACGTTCAAATCATAGAAAGTTAGAGTGTCAGTCCTGTAGTACTTAAGTCGGCATTGTGCTTTTTGTGTTAAATTCGGAAGCAAATTCTGTGTTTCATCCTCAATAAGAAGGTCCAAGAGATCGAGTAAACCTGAAGAGAACCATCGGAATCTAAAACTGGACTCACAGGAGAGGCACATATCATAGAAAGTGAGAGGGTCTGTCCTCTTGTACTTAAGTCGACATTGTTCCTTTGGTATTAAATTCCGAAGCAAACTCTGTGTTTCATCGTCAATAAGAAGGTCCAAGGGAAGCAGTAAACCTGAAATGAAGCATCGGAATCTAAAACTGGACTCACAGGAGCGATTCAAATCATAGAATGTGAGAGTGTCAGACCTCTAGTACTTTTGTCGGCATTGTGCCTTTTGTATTAAATTCCGATGCAATTTCAGTGTTTCATCGTCAATAAGAAGGTGCAAGGTACACAGTATACCTGATGTGAAGCATCGGAATCTAAAACTGGACTCACATTAGAGGTTCAATTCATAGAAAGTTAGAGTGTCAGTCCTCTTGTACTTAAGTCGGCATTTTGCCTTTTGTATTAAATTCGGATGCAATTTCTTTGTTTCATTGTCAATAAGAAGGTGCAAGAGATACAGTAAACCTGAAGTGAAGCATCGGAATCTAAAACTCGACTCACAGGAGAGGTTCCAATCATAGAAAGTGAGAGTGTCAGACCTCTTGTACTTAAGTTGGCATTGTGCCTCTTGTATTAATTCGGATGCAATTTCTGTGTTTCATCATCAATAAGAAGGTCCAAGGGATACAGTAAACCTGGAGTGAAGCATCGGAATCTAAAACTGGACTCACAGGAGAGGTTCAAATCATAGAAAGTTAGAGTATCAGTCCTCTTGCACTTAAGTCGGCATTGTGCCTTTTGTATTAAATTCGGATGCAATTTCAGTGTTTCATCGTCAATAATAAGGTGCAAGGGATACAGTACACCTTAAGTGAAGCATCGGAATCAAAAACTGGACTCACAGGAGAGGTTCAAATCATAGAAAGGTAGAGTGTCACTCCTCTTGTACTTAAGTCGGCATTGTCCCTTTAGTTTTAAATTCGGATGCAATTTCTGTGTTTCATCGTCAATAAGAAGGTGCAAGGTACACAGTAAACCTGAAGTGAAGCATCGGAATCTAAAACTGGACTCACATTAGAGGTTCAAATCATAGAAACTTAGAGTGTCAGTCCTCTTTTACTTAATTCGGCATTGTGCCTTTTGTATTAAATTCCGATGCAATTTCTGTGTTTCATCGTCAATAGGAAGGCGCAAGGTACACTTTAAACCTGGAGTGAAGCATCGGAAAATGAAGCTGGACTCACAGGAGAGGTTCAAATCATAGTATGTTAGAGTGTCAGTCCTACTGTACATAAGTCGGCATTGTGCCTTTTAAATTTAATTCCGATGCCATTTCTGTGTTTCATCGTCAATAAGAAGGTCCAAGGGATACAAGAAACCTGATGTGAAGCATCGGAATCTAAAACTGGACCCACAGGAGAGGTTCAAATCATAGAAAGTGTGAGTGTCAGTCCTCTTTTACTTAAGTCGGCATTGTGACTTTTGTATTAAATTCCGATGCAATTTCTGTGTTTCATCGTCAATAAGAAGGTCCAAGGGATACAGTAAACCTGAAGTGAAGCATCGGAATCTAAAACTGGACTCACAACAGAGGTTCAAATCATAGAAAGTGTGAGTGTCAGTCCTCTTGTACTTAAGTCGGCATTGTGCCATTTGTATTAAATTGGGATGCAGTTTCTGTGTTTCATAGTCAATAAGAAGGTCCAAGGGATACTGTAAACCTGAAGAGAAGCATCGGAATCTAGAACTGGACTCACAAGTGAGGTTCAAATCACACAAAATTATAGTGCCACCCCTCTTGTACTTAAGTCGGTATTGTGCCTTTTGTATTAAATTCGGATGCAATTTCTGTGTTTCATCGTCAATAAGAAGGTGCAAGGGATACAGTACACCTAAAGTGAAGCATTGGAATCTAAAACTGGACTCACAGGAGAGGTTCAAATCATAAAAAGTGAGAGTGTCAGACCTCTTGTACTTAAGTTGGCATTGTGCCTTTTGTATTAAATTCGGATGCAATTCCTGTGTTTCACCATCAATAAGAAGGTCCAAGGGATACAATAAACCTGAAGTGAAGCATCGGAATCTAAAACTGGACTCACAGGAGAGGTTCAAATCATAGAAACTTAGAGTGTCAGTCCTCATGCACTTAAGTCGGCATTGTGCCGTATGTATTGAATTCGGATGCAATTTCTGTGTTTCATCGTCAATAAGAGGGTCCAAGGGATACAGTAAGCCTGAAGGGAAGCATCGGAATCTAAAACTGGACTCACAGGAGAGGTCCAAATCACAGAGATTGAGAGTGTCAGTCCTCTTGTACTTAAGTCGGCATTGTGCCTTTTGTATTGAATTCGGATGCAATATCTGTGTTTCATCGTCAATAAGAAGGTGCAAGGTATACAGAAAACCTGAAGTGAAGCATCGGAATCTAAAACTGGACTGAAAGGAGAGGTTCAAATCATAGAAAGTTAGAGTGTCAGTCCTCTTGTACTTCAGTCGGCATTGTGCCTTTTGAATTTAATTCCGATGCAATTTCTGTGTTCCATCGTCAATAAGAAGGTCCAAGGTATACAGTAAACCTGAAGTGAAGCATCGGAATCTAAAATTGGACTCACAGCAGAGGTTCAATTCATAGAACGTTAGTGTCAGTCCTCTTGTACTTACGTCGGCATTGTGCCTTTTGTATTAAATTTGGATGCAATATCTGTGTTTCGTCGTCAATAAGAAGGTCCAAGGGATACAGTAAACCCGAAGTGAAGCACGGAAACTAAATCTGGACTCACAGGAAAGGTTCAAATCATAGAAAGTTAGAGTGTCAGTCCTCTTGTACTTAGGATGGCATTCTGCCTTTTGTATTAAGTTCGGATGCAATTTAGGTGTTTCATCGTCAATAAGAAGGTGCAAGGTATAAAGTAAACCTGAAGTGGAGCTTCGGAATCTAAAACTAGACTCAAAGGAGAGGTTCGAATCATAGAAAGTGAGACTGTCAGTCCTCTTGTACTTAAGTCGGCGTTGTGATTTTTGTATTAAATTCGGATGGAATTTCTGTGTTTCATCGTCAATAAGAAGGTCCAAGGGATAGAGTAAACCCGAAGAGAAGCATCGGAATCTAAAACAGGACTCACGGGAGAGGTTCTAACCTAAGAAAATGAGAGTGTCAGTCCTCTTGTACTTAAGTCGGCATTGTACCTTTAGTATTAAATTCCGATGCAATTTCTGTGTTTCATCGTTAATAAGAAGGTGCAAGGTACGCAGTAAACCTGAAGTGAAGCATCGAAATCTAAAACTGGACTCACATTAGAGGTTCAAATCATAGAAATTTAGAGTGTCAGTCTTCTTGTACTTAAGTCGGCATTGTGCATTTTGTATTAAATTCGGATACAATTAGTGTGTTTCATCGTCAATAAGAAGGTGCAAGGAATACAGTTAACCTGAAGTGAAGCATCGGAATCTAAAACTCGACTCAAAGGAGAGGTTCAAGTCATAGAAAGTGAGAGTGTCAGACCTCTTGTACTTCAGTTGGCATTTTGCCTTTTGTATTAAATTCGGATGCAATTTCTGTGTTTCATCATCAAAAAGAATGTCCAAGGGATACAGTAAACCTGAAGTGAAGCATCGGTATCTAAAACTGGACACACAGGAGAGGTTCAAATCGTAGAAAGTTAGAGTGTCAGTCCTCTTGCACTTAAGTCGGCATTGTGCATTTTGTATTAAATTCGGATGCAATTTCTGTGTTTCATCGTCAATAAGAAGGTGCAAGGGATACAGTAAACCTGAAGTGAAGCATCGGAATCTAAAACTGGACTCACAGGAGAGGTTCAAATCATAGAAAGTGAGAGTGTCAGACCTCTTGTACTTAAGTTGGCATTGTGCCTTTTGTATTAAATTCGGATGCAATTTCTGTGTTTCATCATCAATAAGAAGGTCCAAGGAATACAGTAAAACTGAAGTGAAGCATCGGAATCTAAAACTGGACTCACAGGAGAGGTTCAAATCATAGAAAGTTAGAGTGTCAGTCCTTATGCACTTAAGTTGGCATTGTGCCTTTTGAATTTAATTCCGATGCAATTTCTGCGTTCCATCGTCATTAAGAAGGTCCAAGGTATACTGTAAATCCGAAGTAAAGCCCGCAATCTAATCTGGACTCACAGGAGAGGTTCAAATCATACAAAGTGGGACTGTCAGTCCACTTGTACTTAAGGCGGCATTGAGCCTTTTGTATAAAAGTCGGATGCAATTTCTGTGTTTCATTGTCAATAAGAAGGTCCAAGGTATACAGTATACCTGAAGTGAAGCATCAGAAACTGAAACTAGACTCACAGGAGAGGTTCAAATAATAAAAAGTTAGAGTGTCAGTCCTCTAGTACTTAAGTCGGCATTGTGCCCTTTGTAATCAATTCGGATGCAAACTCTGTGTTTCATCGTCAATAAGAAGGTCCAAGGGATACAGTAAAGCTGAAGTGAAGCATCGGAATCTAAAACTGGACTCACAGGAGAGGTACAATTCATAGAAAGTGAGACTGTCAGTACTCTTGTACGTAAGTCGCCATTGTGCTTTTGTATTAAATTCGGATGCAATTTCTGTGTTCCATTGTCAATAAGAAGGTCCAAGGGATACAGTATACCTGAAGTGAAGCATCCGAATCTAAAACTGGACTCACAGGAGAGGTTCAAATCATAGAAAGTTAGAGTGTCCGTCCTCATGCACTTAAGTCGGCATTGTGCCTTTTGTACTAAATTCGGATGCAATTTCATATGCTTCATCGTCTATTAGAAGGTCCAAGGGATACAATAAACTTGAAGTGAAGCATCGGAATCTAAAACTGGACTCACATGGGAGATTCAATTATAGAAAGTTAGAGTGTCAATCCTCTTGTATATAAGTCGGCATTGTTCCTTTTGAATTTAATTCCGATGCAATTTCTGCGTTCCATCGTCAATAAGAAGGTCCAAGGTATACAGTAAACCCGAAGTGAAGCATCGGAATCTAAAATTGGTCTCACAGGAGAGGTTCAAATCACAGAAAGTAAGACTGTCTGTCCTCTTGTACTTAAGTCGGCATTGTGCCTTTTGTGTTACATTCGGATGCAATTTCTGTGTTTCATCGTCAATAAGAAGTTCTAAGGTATACAGTATACCTGAAGTGAAGCATCGGAATCTAAAAGTGGACTCACAGGAGAGGTTCAAATCATAGAAAGTTAGAGTATCACTCCTCTTGTACTTACGTCGGTATTGTGCCCTTTGTATTAAATTCGGATGCAATTTCTGTGTTTCACCGTCAATTAGAAGGTGCAACGGATACAGTAAATCTGAAGTGAAGCATCGGAATCATAAACTGGACTCACAGTAGAAGTTCAAATCATAGAAAGTTAGTCAGTCTTGCACTTAAGTCGGCATTGTGCCTTTTGTATGAAATTCGTATGCAATATCTATGTTTCATCGTCAACAAGAAGGTCCAAGGGATACAGTAAACCTGAAGTGAAGCATAGGAATCTAAATCTGGACTCACAGGAGAGGTTCAAATCATTGAAAGTTAAAGTGTGAGTCCTCTTGTACTTAGGTCGGCATTCTGCCTTTTGTATTAAATTTGGATGCAATTTCTGTGTTTCATCGTCAATAAGAAGGTCCAAGGGATACAGTAAATCTGCTGTGAAGCATCGGAATCTAAAACAGGACTCACAGGAGAGGTTCAAATATAGAAAGTTTGAGTGTCAGTCCTCTTGAACTTGAGTCGGCATTGTGCTTTTTGAATTTTATTCCGAAGCAATGTCTGTGTTCCATCGTCAATAAGAAGGTCCAAGTTATACAGTAAACCTGAAGTGAAGCATCGGAATCTAAAACTGGACTCACAGGAGATGTTCAAATCACAGAGAGTGATAGTGTCAGTCCTCTTGTACTTAAGTCGGCATTGTGCCTTTTGTATTAAATTCGGATGCAAAATCTGTGTTTCATCGTCAATAAGAAGGTGCAAGGTATACAGTAAACCTGAAGTGAAGCATCGGAATCTAAAACTGGACTCAAAGGAGAGGTTCAAATCATAGAAAGTTAGAGTGTCAGACCTCTTGTACTTCAGTCGGCATTGTGCCTTTTGAATTTAATTACGATGCAATTTCTGTGTTCCATCGTCAATAAGAAGGTCCAAGGTATACAGTAAACCTGAAGTGAAGCATCGGAATCTAAAACTGGACTCACAGCAGAGGTTCAATTCATAGAAAGTTAATCAGTCCTCTTGCACTTAAGTCGGCATTGTGCCTTTTGTATAAAATTTGGATGCAATATCTGTGTTTCATCGTCAATGAGAAGGTCCAAGGGATACAGTGAACACGAAGTGAAACACGGAATCTAAATCTGGACTCACAGGAGATGTTCAAATCATAGAAAGTTAGAGTATCAGTCCTCTTGTACTTAAGTTGGCATTCTGCCTTTTGTATTAAATTCGGATGCAATTTAGGTGTTTCATCGTCAATAAGAATGTGCAAGGTATACAGAAACCTGAAGTGAAGCTTCGGAACCTATAACTGGTCTCACAGGAGAGGTTCAAATCATAGAAAGTGAGACTGTTAGTCCTCTTGTACTTAAGTCGGCATTGTGCCTTTTGTATTAAATTCGGATGCTATTTAGGTGTTTCATCGTCAATAAGAAGGTACAAGGTATACAGTAAACCAGAAGTGAAGCATCGGAATCTAAAACTGGACTCACAGGAAAGGTTCAAATCATAGAAAGTGAGACTGTCAGTCCTCTTGTACTTATGTCGGCATTGTGCCGTTTGTATTAAATTCAGATGCAATTTCTGTGTTTCATTGTCAATAAGAAGGTCCAAGGTATACAGTATACCTGAAGTGAAGCAGCGGAATCTAAAACTCGACTCAATGGAGAGGTTCAAATCATAGGAAGTGAGAGTGTCCGACCTCTTGTACTTAAGTTGGCATTGTGCCTTTTGTACTAAATTCGGATGCAATTTCTGTGTTTCATCATCAATAAGAAGGTCCAAGGGATACAGTAAACCTGAAGTGAAGCATCAGAATCTAAAACTGGACTCACAGGAGAAGTTCAAAACATAGAAAGGTAGAGTGTCAGTCCTCATGCACTTAAGTCAGCATTGTGCCTTTTGAATATAATTCCGATGCAATTTCTGCGTTCCATCGTCAATACGTAGGTCCAAGGTATACAGTAAATCCGAAGTGTCGCCCGGAATCTAAATCTGGACTCACAGGAAAGGTTCAAATCATAGAAACTTAGAGTGTCAGTCCTCTTTTACTTAGGTTGGCATTCTGCCTTTTGTATTAAATTCGGATGCAATTTAGGTGTTTCATCGGCAATAAGAAGGTGCAAGGTATACAGTAAACCTGAAGTGAAGCATCGGAATCTAAAACTGGGCTCACAGGAGAGTTTCAAATCATAGAAAGTGAGACTGTTACTCCTCTTGTACTTAAGTCGGCATTGTGCCTTTTGTATTAAATTCAGATGCAATTTCTGTGTTTCATTGTCAATAAGAAGGTCCAAGGTATACAGTATACCTGAAGTGAAGCATCAGAATCTAAAACTGAACTTACAGGAGCGGTTCAAGTAATAAAAAGTTAGAGTGTCAGTCCTCTAGTACTTAAGTCGGCATTGTGCCTTTGTATTCAATTCGGATGCAAACTCTGTGTTTCGTCGACAATAAGAAGGTCCAAGGGATACAGTAAACCTGAAGTGAAACATCGGAATCTAAAACTGGACTCACAGGAGAGGTTCAATTATAGAAAGTTAGTGTTTCATTCCTTTTGTACTTAAGTCGGCATTGTGCCTTTTGAATTTACTTCCGATGCAATTTCTGCGTTCCATCGTCAATAAGAAGGTACAAGGTATACAGTAAATCCGAAGTGAAGCCCGGAATCTAAATCTGGACTCACAGGAGAGGTTCAAATCATAGAAAGTGAGTGTGTCAGTCCTCATGCACTTAAGTCGGCATTGTGCCTTTTGTATTAAATTCGGATGCAATTTCTGTGCTTCATCGTCAATAAGAAGGTCCAAGGTATACAGTAAACCAGAAGTGAAGCATCGGAATCTAAAACTGGACTCACAGGAGAGGTTCAACTATAGAAAGTTAGAGTGTCAATCCTCTTGTATTTAAGTCGGAATTGTGACTTTTGTATTACATTCGGTTGCAATTTCTGTGTTTCATCGTCAATAAGAAGGTCGAAGGTATACAGTATACCTGAAGTGAAGCATCGGAATCTAATACTGGACTCACAGGAGAGGTTCAAATCATAGAAATTTAGAGTGTGAGTCCTCTAGTACTTAAGTCGGCATTGTGCCTTTTGTATTAATTTGGGATGCAATTTCTGTGTTCATCGTCAATAAGAAGGTCCAAGGGATACAGTAAACCTGAAGTGAAGCATCGGAATCTAAAACTGAACTCACAGGAGAGGTTCAAATCATAGAGTGTTAGAGTATCACTCCTCTTGTACTTAAGTCGGTATTGTGCCCTTTGTATTAAATTCGGATGCAATTTCTGTGGTTCATCGACAATAAGAAGGTCCAAGGGATACAGTGAATCTGAAGTGAAGCATCGGAATCTTAAACTGGACTCACAGGAGAGGTTCAAATCATAGAAAGTTAGATCGTCAGTCCTCTTGTACTTAAGCCGGCATTGTGCTTTTTGTATGAAATTCGCATGCAATATCTATGTTTCATCGTCAATAAGAAGGTCCAAGCGATACAGTAAACCTGAAGTGAAGCATCGGAATCTAAATCTGGACTCACAGGAGAGGTTCAAATATAGAAAGTTTGAGTGTCAGTCCTCTTGAACTTAAGTCGGCATTGTGCTTTTTGAATTTTATTCCGATGCAATGTCTGTGTTCCATCGTCAATAAGAAGGTCCAAGTTATACAGTAAACCTGAAGTGAAGCATCGGAATCTAAAACTGGACTCACAGGAGAGGTTCAAATCACAGAGAGTGATAGTGTCAGTCCTCTTGTACTTAAGTCGGCATTGTGCCTTTTGTATTAAATTCGGATGCAATATCTGTGTTTCATCGTCAATAAGAAGGTGCAAGGTATACAGTAAACCTGAAGTGAAGCATCGGAATCTAAAACTGGACTCAAAGGAGAGGTTCAAATCATAGAAAGTTAGAGTGTCAGACCTCTTGTACTTCAGTCGGCATTGTGCCTTTTGAATTTAATTACGATGCAATTTCTGTGTTCCATCGTCAATAAGAAGGTCCAAGGTATACAGTAAACCTGAAGTGAAGCATCGGAATCTAAAACTGGACTCACAGCAGAGGTTCAATTCATAGAAAGTTAATCAGTCCTCTTGCACTTAAGTCGGCATTGTGCCTTTTGTATAAAATTTGGATGCAATATCTGTGTTTCATCGTCAATGAGAAGGTCCAAGGGATACAGTGAACACGAAGTGAAACACGGAATCTAAATCTGGACTCACAGGAGATGTTCAAATCATAGAAAGTTAGAGTATCAGTCCTCTTGTACTTAAGTTGGCATTCTGCCTTTTGTATTAAATTCGGATGCAATTTAGGTGTTTCATCGTCAATAAGAATGTGCAAGGTATACAGAAACCTGAAGTGAAGCTTCGGAACCTATAACTGGTCTCACAGGAGAGGTTCAAATCATAGAAAGTGAGACTGTTAGTCCTCTTGTACTTAAGTCGGCATTGTGCCTTTTGTATTAAATTCGGATGCTATTTAGGTGTTTCATCGTCAATAAGAAGGTACAAGGTATACAGTAAACCAGAAGTGAAGCATCGGAATCTAAAACTGGACTCACAGGAAAGGTTCAAATCATAGAAAGTGAGACTGTCAGTCCTCTTGTACTTATGTCGGCATTGTGCCGTTTGTATTAAATTCAGATGCAATTTCTGTGTTTCATTGTCAATAAGAAGGTCCAAGGTATACAGTATACCTGAAGTGAAGCAGCGGAATCTAAAACTCGACTCAATGGAGAGGTTCAAATCATAGGAAGTGAGAGTGTCCGACCTCTTGTACTTAAGTTGGCATTGTGCCTTTTGTACTAAATTCGGATGCAATTTCTGTGTTTCATCATCAATAAGAAGGTCCAAGGGATACAGTAAACCTGAAGTGAAGCATCAGAATCTAAAACTGGACTCACAGGAGAAGTTCAAAACATAGAAAGGTAGAGTGTCAGTCCTCATGCACTTAAGTCAGCATTGTGCCTTTTGAATATAATTCCGATGCAATTTCTGCGTTCCATCGTCAATACGTAGGTCCAAGGTATACAGTAAATCCGAAGTGTCGCCCGGAATCTAAATCTGGACTCACAGGAAAGGTTCAAATCATAGAAACTTAGAGTGTCAGTCCTCTTTTACTTAGGTTGGCATTCTGCCTTTTGTATTAAATTCGGATGCAATTTAGGTGTTTCATCGGCAATAAGAAGGTGCAAGGTATACAGTAAACCTGAAGTGAAGCATCGGAATCTAAAACTGGGCTCACAGGAGAGTTTCAAATCATAGAAAGTGAGACTGTTACTCCTCTTGTACTTAAGTCGGCATTGTGCCTTTTGTATTAAATTCAGTTGCAATTTCTGTGTTTCATTGTCAATAAGAAGGTCCAAGGTATACAGTATACCTGAAGTGAAGCATCAGAATCTAAAACTGAACTTACAGGAGCGGTTCAAGTAATAGAAAGTTAGAGTGTCAGTCCTCTAGTACTTAAGTCGGCATTGTGCCTTTGTATTCAATTCGGATGCAAACTCTGTGTTTCGTCGACAATAAGAAGGTCCAAGGGATACAGTAAACCTGAAGTGAAACATCGGAATCTAAAACTGGACTCACAGGAGAGGTTCAATTATAGAAAGTTAGTGTTTCATTCCTTTTGTACTTAAGTCGGCATTGTGCCTTTTGAATTTACTTCCGATGCAATTTCTGCGTTCCATCGTCAATAAGAAGGTACAAGGTATACAGTAAATCCGAAGTGAAGCCCGGAATCTAAATCTGGACTCACAGGAGAGGTTCAAATCATAGAAAGTGAGTGTGTCAGTCCTCATGCACTTAAGTCGGCATTGTGCCTTTTGTATTAAATTCGGATGCAATTTCTGTGCTTCATCGTCAATAAGAAGGTCCAAGGTATACAGTAAACCAGAAGTGAAGCATCGGAGTCTAAAACTGGACTCACAGGAGAGGTTCAACTATAGAAAGTTAGAGTGTCAATCCTCTTGTATTTAAGTCGGAATTGTGACTTTTGTATTACATTCGGTTGCAATTTCTGTGTTTCATCGTCAATAAGAAGGTCGAAGGTATACAGTATACCTGAAGTGAAGCATCGGAATCTAATACTGGACTCACAGGAGAGGTTCAAATCATAGAAATTTAGAGTGTGAGTCCTCTAGTACTTAAGTCGGCATTGTGCCTTTTGTATTAATTTGGGATGCAATTTCTGTGTTCATCGTCAATAAGAAGGTCCAAGGGATACAGTAAACCTGAAGTGAAGCATCGGAATCTAAAACTGAACTCACAGGAGAGGTTCAAATCATAGAGTGTTAGAGTATCACTCCTCTTGTACTTAAGTCGGTATTGTGCCCTTTGTATTAAATTCGGATGCAATTTCTGTGGTTCATCGACAATAAGAAGGTCCAAGGGATACAGTGAATCTGAAGTGAAGCATCGGAATCTTAAACTGGACTCACAGGAGAGGTTCAAATCATAGAAAGTTAGATCGTCAGTCCTCTTGTACTTAAGCCGGCATTGTGCTTTTTGTATGAAATTCGCATGCAATATCTATGTTTCATCGTCAATAAGAAGGTCCAAGCGATACAGTAAACCTGAAGTGAAGCATCGGAATCTAAATCTGGACTCACAGGAGAGGTTCAAATATAGAAAGTTTGAGTGTCAGTCCTCTTGAACTTAAGTCGGCATTGTGCTTTTTGAATTTTATTCCGATGCAATGTCTGTGTTCCATCGTCAATAAGAAGGTCCAAGTTATACAGTAAACCTGAAGTGAAGCATCGGAATCTAAAACTGGACTCACAGGAGAGGTTCAAATCACAGAGAGTGATAGTGTCAGTCCTCTTGTACTTAAGTCGGCATTGTGCCTTTTGTATTAAATTCGGATGCAATATCTGTGTTTCATCGTCAATAAGAAGGTGCAAGGTATACAGTAAACCTGAAGTGAAGCATCGGAATCTAAAACTGGACTCAAAGGAGAGGTTCAAATCATAGAAAGTTAGAGTGTCAGACCTCTTGTACTTCAGTCGGCATTGTGCCTTTTGAATTTAATTACGATGCAATTTCTGTGTTCCATCGTCAATAAGAAGGTCCAAGGTATACAGTAAAACTGAAGTGAAGCATCGGAATCTAAAACTGGACTCACAGCAGAAGTTCAATTCATAGAAAGTTAATCAGTCCTCTTGCACTTAAGTCGGCATTGTGCCTTTTGTATAAAATTTGGATGCAATATCTGTGTTTCATCGTCAATGAGAAGGTCCAAGGGATACAGTGAACACGAAGTGAAACACGGAATCTAAATCTGGACTCACAGGAGATGTTCAAATCATAGAAAGTTAGAGTATCAATCCTCTTGTACTGAAGTTGGCATTCTGCCTTTTGTATTAAATTCGGATGCAATTTAGGTGTTTCATCGTCAATAAGAATGTGCAAGGTATACAGAAACCTGAAGTGAAGCTTCGGAATCTATAACTGGTCTCACAGGAGAGGTTCAAATCATAGAAAGTGAGACTGTTAGTCCTCTTGTACTTAAGTCGGCATTGTGCCTTTTGTATTAAATTCGGATGCAATTTCTGTGTTTCATCGTCAATAAGAAGCTCCAAGGGATAGAGTAAACCTGAAGGGAAGCATCGGAATCTAAAACTGGACTCACAGGAGAGCTTCTAACCATAGAAAGTGAGAGTGTCAGTCCTCTTGTACTTAAGTCGGCATTGTGCCTTTAGTATTAAATTCCGATGCAATTTCTGTGTTTCATCGTCAATAAGAAGGTGCAAGGTACACAGGAAACCTGAAGTGAAGCATCGAAATCTAAAACTGGACTCACATCAGAGGTTCAAATCATAGAATGTTATAGTGTCAGTCCTCTTGTACTTAGGTTGGCATTCTGCCTTTTGTATTCAATTCGGATGCTATTTAGGTGTTTCATCGTCAATAAGAAGGTACAAGGTATACAGTAAACCTGAAGTGAAGCATCGGAATCTAAAACTGGACTCACAGGAGAGGTTCAAATCATAGAAAGTGAGACTGTCAGTCCTCTTGTACTTAAGTCGGCATTGTGCCTTTTGTATTAAATTCGGATACAATTTGTGTGTTTCATCGTCAATAAGAAGGTGCAAGGAATACAGTAAACCTGAAGTGAAGCAGCGGAATCTAAAACTCGACTCAAAGGAGAGATTCAAATCATAGAAAGTGAGAGTGTCCGACCTCTTGTACTTAAGTTGGCATTGTGCCTTTTGTATTAAATTCGGATGCAATTTCTGTGTTTCATCATCAATAAGAAGGTCCAAGGGATACAGTAAACCTGAAGTGAAGCATCAGAATCTAAAACTGGACTCACAGGAGAAGTTCAAATCATAGAAAGGTAGAGTGTCAGTCCCCATGCACTTAAGTCAGCATTGTGCCTTTTGAATATAATTCCGATGCAATTTCTGCGTTCCATCGTCAATACGTAGGTCCAAGGTATACAGTAAATCCGAAGTGTCGCCCGGAATCTAAATCTGGACTCACAGGAGAGGTTCAAATCATAGAAAGTTAGAGTGTCAGTCCTCTTTTACTTAGGTTGGCATTCTGCCTTTTGTATTAAATTCGGATGCAATTTAGGTGTTTCATCGTCAATAAGAAGGTGCAAGGTATACAGTAAACCTGAAGTGAAGCATCGGAATCTAAAACTGGGCTCACAGGAGAGTTTCAAATCATAGAAAGTGAGACTGTTACTCCTCTTGTACTTAAGTCGGCATTGTGCCTTTAGTATTAAATTCAGATGCAATTTCTGTGTTTCATTGTCAATAAGAAGGTCCAAGGTATACAGTATACCTGAAGTGAAGCATCAGAATCTGAAACTGGACTTACAGGAGCGGTTCAAATAATAGAAAGTTAGAGTGTCAGTCCTCTAGTACTTAAGTCGGCATTGTGCCTTTGTATTCAATTCGGATGCAAACTCTGTGTTTCATCGACAATAAGAAGGTCCAAGGGATACAGTAAACCTGAAGTGAAACATCGGAATCTAAAACTGGACTCACAGGAGAGGTTCAATTATAGAAAGTTAGTGTTTCATTCCTCTTGTACTTAAGTCGGCATTGTGCCTTTTGAATTTACTTCCGATGCAATTTCTGCGTTCCATCGTCAATAAGAAGGTACAAGGTATACAGTAAATCCGAAGTGAAGCCCGGAATCTAAATCTGGACTCACAGGAGATGTTCAAATGATAGAAAGTGAGTGTGTCAGTCCTCATGCACTTAAGTCGGCATTGTGCCTTTTGTATTAAATTCGGATGCAATTTCTGTGCTTCATCGTCAATAAGAAGTGTGGTGTAACGACGTATTAGGTTTTCCGTTTGATATATGTATGACCATGTGCAGACTTCGTCACCCACGTCAGTTACACTCACTTCAAAAATGATTTATATTCTTTTTAAATTGTCATAGAATGGTTCTTGAACGAAACTGTAAAACATCAGTTGAGTCGTGTGCAGAGAATTACATCACTTGGGCCAATTGGTTTTCGTAACTTTTTCGAATTTAAATTTCGTTTGTATCTCCTCAGAAAATTATATCGACACACGTTATCTTGATCTAATCGATATCAGAATCACACATTAAATAAACTTTTTAGATTCAAAGTTTCGGCCAACGCTGTCTGAATCAATAATCTTGTCAAATATATTATTAATCCGTTCACATAACTCTTCATAAATAAATCTTCAAGACATGTGTTTCAACTTTAGTAGCATACACTATTTTATTAGCTTCCTACACATACAGATGTGAACTTGAGCGTTGACAGACAGTGACTAACATCTCAATAAGATTAAGCTCATTATGACGTCATTGTTGTACAAAAAGAGTATAAAAATTCATTTTTAATTTTTAGAAACACGACGCAACAACTCGGTTCCAGGATCTTCTGTTGCTCCTTGGCTGTCGACCCGCGACGTATAGCGGCCAGCAATTTCCTCTCTGGTCGCGGCAACGAAGATGCTGTCCCCGTTCGTTGCGCCGATCTCTCCGTACATGAAACACATAAAAAAAATACAAAACTTTTAGATAATTCACATTTATTACAAATAATAAGAAAACACATAAACAAAAACTAAATTAAACTTATAGTCACCTGCAAACTGGGCTGACTTGGTGGATGGGTGACGTTTAATTTCGTCCCACTACATACCCCACCCACAAGCTCAGTTTGTCAGGTTTTAACCGGAATTAAAACTGTTCAATATATATATTCCTCACATTTTACGTAACCTTAAGTCCTTGCTTTTAGATAGATTTAATCCTTTTAACACGATACCGTTGTGACTATTTGTCATTTACTCTTAATTGTGCTCTTATGGTAATTCGTAACCGAATATAGGGAGATTGCTCCTCTTCAGTTAATAGTTGCTAATAAATACTAATTTAGTACGTTCTTTAACGTTGTACATTAGGACAGAGCGTTCAAATTGTGATAGATTAATTTCAGTTTCATTTATTTACTAGAGTTATTCTTTTCAAGAATGTATATTACTAATAAGTTTCTCACAATAACTAACAGTACTATTTACTTTACGTCATTCTCTTCCCTAATGCCTTATTTATGCCTGAGGTCAAGAAGAAATCAAGCAAAACTTTCTTTAGAATCTCGGCACGGCTTTCTTTACCTTCGGACACCTTGTTGGGTAATGGCCATTTATTTAGGAGAAACAAGCGAGAGAGCCCCGTTTGGTGTGTTCTATATTAACACTATTGCAAACCTCTATTAAAGGCACTCTGCTATGTTCTCGTGAGCCATATAGCTCTGGACGCCCATGGTCCCTAAAACTATTAACCATCCCCTTTGGTTCCTACTATCCGAGTAAATTTGAAATATGCAAAATTCCTTTTGACCTAAGAGCAAAATTTCCTCCATATAAATCCCCCTTTTGGTTATCTTTCTCTTTTTGAAGTACCAGTAGATTATTGTAGAACACATGTTTAAGCTTTCTGTCATTTATTTAAAATAACACGTAACTATCACGAAAAACTTCACATGAATAAACTATGAACGCTCTTCCGTGTGTAACATATACTAAATATTAACTTATTTAGGAATGAAGAGTTTCATTTGATCAACACTATATAATCCTTTAATTACACCTGATGAAGGTTCCATAAGAAGTAATGCTTTGGGATGTACAATCTTATGTACAACATATGGACCTTCAAAGATAAAGAAGAATTTTCTACATTCCTTATCGATCTTAGAACTTTTAGGATGAGATCGTACTAACACAAGATCTCCTACCTGAAATGAGGGTTCTACAGCCTGTTGATTATAACTTTTAATTCTCCGTTCGGCATTTTTTACAATCTGTTCGCAAACTTTTTCGTCTGGAATATCTTGTTGTATCTCATTTACTGGTGGCCAAGGTAAAGCAGCTAGTAAAGGCTCACCTATAATTCGTTTGCCTAAAATTTCTATAGGTGATAATCCCGTCGTTAGGTGAGGCAATTCATTTAATATCTTTTCGAATTCAGGCATTAGTTTGGCCCACCGAGTATGTTTATGTGCACAATAAGTTCTACATAATCGTCCTAATTCTTTCATGACTCTTTCTACTAAATTACTTTGAGGGTGATATTTCGAAATTAAGATATGTTTGATTCCATATTGTCTTATCATATCTTGAAATCTTTGACTAATAAAGGCACTACCGTTGTCAGACATAAGTCGTTTAGGAATGCCCCAGTTAACAAAGTAATTTCGGGTGAGGCAGCGTATAACGCTTGCTGTATTCGCTCGTTTCAAAGTATACAGTTTCACATGTTTGGACCAACATTCCATTACAACAAACACATATGTTAATCCTCCTGAACTCCGAGGCAGAGGGCCGAAAAAATCTAATGACATTAGATCCCACAAACCTCGAGGAATTACAGCATATAATTTATAACGCTTGGATTTGTTATTAACTTTAACCTTTTGACAGGTTTCACAAGCCCTAATAATACTTCTCACAATACGGGACATATTTTTGAAATAATAATACTTCATTAGATGTTTAATACATTTATGAATCCCAAAATGCCCGTAACCTTCATGAATATAAGTAATTAACTCGTCCACAACAGTTTTCGGAATGCAGATTTTCCATCTCTGGTGTTCCCTCTATGCTTTCCAATACAACAAGTCGTTAAAATATAACCACACACCCCGGGTGTTAACTGTTTCGTCCCCATTATTAAGGTTTTATATAATTCATAGAGTAATATTTTTCTTTCCTTTATGTAATACGGTAACCTACTAATTAGGACTCGTATTGAATGACTTTCAATTAATTTAGCACGGTTTAAATTCCATTCAAAATAATTCCTATAACCTCTCCACCGTTTAGAATATGGAGGAGGGGCTAACAACTCTAAAGTTAAGCGTTGTTGTTTTCCTCTTGACCAATAATTTTGTTTAAACTGCTTAACAAAATCATCCCAATCCCTGAATTCAGTTCTATGCAGTACCGCCCATTCCGCAGCTTCTGCTTCTAAATGTCCTATTACAAATTGAATGCGTTTTTCACTACTCCATTTAGAAGATAATGATGTTTCAAAAGCTTTTATAAAGATTATAGGATGAAGTTCGCCTCCTGGTTTGAATACAGGAAATCGACTTGCTACATTTGAATTTGTCGTTATGTCATCCAGACATTCTGCGAGAGAAATAGTCGGATTTTGTTTAGATTGCAGAGACAGAGTTGCATCGGATTGGCTTGCCATGATTGCCTTATTCATATTGTTGTCGTCCGAGCTAGCAAATTCGATGCGACTGTTGTCTCTGATTATGTTATTACCTCTGCTACCTGAAATGTTCTCGTTATTATCTAATTCCGATAACCGTTTCGTAATTTCCTGTATCCGCATTTCTGTATTGGATACGCGATTAGCTAATATCGATTCTTCACTGTGTTCACGATGTGAACGCTCTGTACCTTCGTCAATATTATTATCTTTGGCAGTCTCAAGATTACTGCATATCTCAGTAATTAAAAATTTCATGTTTTCGATTTCGGTATGGTCCTTTTCTACTTGATGAGTTAATGTTTCTAATTCTACATTATCTATTGAAGAAATCTCTACAGGTTTGGTAGAGACCTCTTTAATAGATTTCAATAATTCTCTGCGAACAGTTTCTGTTTGCATAGAAAATTCATCTCGTAACATATCGTTATTTTTCTGTATTTCATTTACAACTAAGATATTGACACTATCTAGTCTCTCGGTTAAGTCAGTGATATCGTTTCGCATGCGAGCTTTTTCCTCGCGCGATTCCTGGATATGTTCTTCTAACCTTTTATAATTATCGGCAATCTTATTACTAAGTCCTACTAATTTTTCTTGCATTTCAACTTTAGAAGACTCTATTTTATCACTTAATTCTCGACTGGTTTCATTAAGATATTCCTGCAACCTGTCTGTTGATTTTGTTAGCTCCCCTTTAAGTCTAGCAGTAGATTCCTCGTTAGACTGTTTTAATTCCTGTTTTAGTTCCTGTTTCAATCTAGCAGTAGATTCCTCATTAGACTGTTTTAATCTAGCCATAGATTCTTTGTTAGACTGTTTTAATCTAGCAGTAGATTCTTCGTTAGACTGTTTTAATTCCTGTTTTAGTTCCTCTTTTAATCTAACAGTAGATTCCTCGTTAGACTGTTTTAATCTAGCCATAGATTCTTCGTTAGACTGTTTTAATTCCTCTTTTAATCTAGCAGTAGATTCCTCGTTAGACTGTTTTAATTCCTGTTTTAGTTCCTCTTTTAATCTAGCAGTAGATTCCTCGTTAGACTGTTTTAATTTAGCGATCGCCCTAAAAAGGGCTCTCATGCTCCTATCGGACATAGATTGCTCTTCGTCTGACATTTCACTTCCCGACATTATTGTAAAATATTAACTATTTACACACGCAGATTTGCAATCAACAATCCTATAAAAGCACACTCCCTATGTACAACACTCCACTTCCAACTTGAAACAAACTCACCGGACACTAATATTGTAATTTGTAGTTCTCGATGATCAGTGTGCTGCTATGGGCTGCAGATGTAACAGCCGTCGATGCAGCCGCTGAGATGCTGCGACCCCGCTTCCGCAACCGGCAGGACGCTGAGTCGAACACCGGAAACGTCGCTGGCTGCAACCACGCCCGGCACCGCCGTAGACAGGCGAAGCCCTCAGCAACACCTCTAATACCAGCCGGAGGAACGCCCCGCAGCTGACGTACTGGGCCTATTAGTTTAGGGAGAAAAAAGGTTGTCGGGGTTTGCAGCGTTCAGCTGCTGCCCAACAGATGCGACTTCTCGTGGAACAACCGCGTGACCGTACTGCTTGGCTGCACTCCGTCAGATGCCCACACCCGCGAAGTCGCCGCTGGCTGGTGAAGACTCCAAGAAACTCGCGTTGACTTCCGAAGGACTCTTGATGCTTTGTTTCGTACCTGTGTGCCTTAGTTGCACACAAGTCCTGTTTCTAAGGTCGCCACGGCGCGGTGTAACAACTTATTAGGTTTTTCGTTTGATATATGTATGACCATGTGCAGACTTCGTCACCCACGTCAGTTACACTCACTTCAAAAATGATTTATATTCTTTTTAAATTGTCATAGAATGGTTCTTGAACGAAACTGTAAAACATCAGTTGAGTCGTGTGCAGAGAATTACATCACTTGGGCCAATTGGTTTTCGTAACTTTTTCGAATTTAAATTTCGTTTGTTTCTCCTCAGAAAATTATATCGACACACGTTATCTTGATCTAATCGATATCAGAATCACACATTAAATAAACTTTTTAGATTCAAAGTTTCGGCCAACGCTGTCTGAATCAATAATCTTGTCAAATATATTATTAATCCGTTCACATAACTCTTCATAAATAAATCTTCAAGACATGTGTTTCAACTTTAGTAGCATACACTATTTTATTAGCTTCCTACACATACAGATGTGAACTTGAGCGTTGACAGACAGTGACTAACATCTCAATAAGATTAAGCTCATTATGACGTCATTGTTGTACAAAAAGAGTATAAAAATTCATTTTTAATTTTTGGAAACACGACGCAACAACTCGGTTCCAGGATCTTCTGTTGCTCCTTGGCTGTCGACCAGCGACGTATAGCGGCCAGCAATTTCCTCTCTGGTCGCGGCAACGAAGATGCTGTCCCCGTTCGTTGCGCCGATCTCTCCGTACATGAAACACATAAAAAAAATACAAAACTTTTAGATAATTCACATTCATTACAAATAATAAGAAAACACATAAACAAAACTAAATTAAACTTATAGTCACCTGCAAACTGGGCTGCCTTGGTGGATGGGTGACGTTTAATTTCGTCCCACTACAGAAGGTCCAAGGTATACAGTAAACCAGAAGTGAAGCATCGGAATCTAAAACTGGACTCACAGGAGAGGTTCAATTATAGAAAGTTAGAGTGTCAATCCTCTTGTATTTAAGTCGGAATTGTGCCTTTTGTATTACATTCGGTTGCAATTTCTGTGTTTCATCGTCAATAAGAAGGTCGAAGGTATACAGTATACCTGAAGTGAAGCATCGGAATCTAAAACTGGACTCACAGGAGAGGTTCAAATCATAGAAATTTAGAGTGTCAGTCCTCTAGTACTTAAGTCGGCATTGTGCCTTTTGTATTAATTTGGGATGCAATTTCTGTGTTCATCGTCAATAAGAAGGTCCTAGGGATACAGTAAACCTGAAGTGAAGCATCGGAATCTAAAACTGAACTCACAGGAGAGGTTCAAATCATAGAGTGTTAGAGTATCACTCCTCTTGTACTTAAGTCGGTATTGTGCCCTTTGTATTAAATTCGGAT